>NC_060139.1:968184285-968487315 GCF_021461385.2 Schistocerca piceifrons | reverse complement strand
AGAATACGGCAAAATAAACAGAGTCAATCACTTTAAATACTTCGGTGAAGCAATCGAACCTACAGGAACAGACTGATTAGCCCAAAAATCACGTGAAGCCAAAATGCGAAAAGCGTGCGCGAACATATACAACAAAAGGTTTATGAATATCAAAATAAAAATTCGGCACTATGCGACTGTCATCAAACCCGAAACAGTGTATACAAGCGAGACCTAAAACTCAATTACAAAGGGGATCTCGACAACATCAAAAAGTTGGAAGGAAAATCATTCGCAAAATCCTGGGTCCAAAGGTCACAGACAAGGATATCGGCTACATTCAAACACGACTACAGAAAAATCCTTCAGCATTGAAACAGATTTCCGCAAACGATGACTGTAGCTCTATGGTCACATCATGAGACTGGATGACAACAGATTAAGAAAGAAAATTCTAATGTACTCACAGAAACTAAGAACGACAACAGTCTTCGTTAAACAAGTTCAAACTGACATCACATCCACAGACATCGCAGATCGAAAGATCTTCAGACAGAAGATCCCTTGATGGGAAGTTGCATCAGAAGAAAAAACCGAAAGATCTACGGGAAAATGGACGGAAGAACGTCGAGCTAATGAGAGAATGAAAAAATTCTGGAAGGACAAGAAAAATAGCAACCACAGATCGTAGTTCACTTTGTGTGATCCTCTATGGGTCTAAACAATTTAAATAAATAATTAGTTCATAATGTGTGTGCCGCTATAACTCAGAAACGAGTTCCGGTACAATAAAGGGAGTTAAATGGTGTAGCAGCCGTCTATACCCCTTCCTTGAAGAAGATTCCTGTTTTTACCTGAATGGTGTGCTTTTGAAGATATAATTTCTGGGAAGTTTCACCCTCTAGAAACTTCAAGAACACTCCAGTACATTAGAGAGTATTCGAGAACATTTCAGAACATTCGTGAGTATTCGAGAGCATTCCACAACATTCCAGAATGCTCCGGAATATTACTCAATGATTCGGGATCTTCTGGGATGTTCGGAATTGTCTGGAACATTCTGGTAGATTGTAGTATGTTCGGGAACATCCCGGGACATCTCAGATTACTGTGGAACATTACGAAACACTCTAGAATGTTATGGAATGTTCTGGAACTTGAAGAGCATTCGAAGCCTTTTTGGTATGTTCTGGAATTCGCAACTGGTGGGGCTACCTATTGGTAGAGGTATAAGAAGGAAAGCCCGTCGTGAGTTCGAACGTGAGTTTCTTATCGGTAACGAGGGGAGGAACCGCGAAAGTAGTGCTGTGAGTAAATTAAAAACAGTGAAATGTAAGTAGTCGAAGTGATATAGTAACTGAATATAAATCGAAAATAAAATGTGAAAATTGTCTTTGTTAATAAAATGTTGATCTGATTTATATATTAGAGAATGCCCAAACACAAAAGAGGAAAAGATCTTGCAAATTGTAAAGAAAACGACGAAAACAAAAAGATTAGCAAACAACTAGACGAAGCACATTTAAGTTCCCAACGACCGAGAATGAGCACCGTGAAAAGCATAGAAACCGAAGAACAACGAAATGAACGGACTGAAGAATCAAGAATTGCGACACAGTCTTATAATTGACTGTGAACTCAGGTTAACCATGAAAAAGTCTCCCTACTAGAAGCGTGGACGAGGACAAGCAAACAGTACAACCTAACAAACGAAGCATTCCCCTACAATCTGACGAAAGAATATAACAAACACAAACACGTCGTAATGGGAAAAATCAATAACAGCCGCCAATTCTGCAACCATCTGTCAGAGTTGAGTGGAGAGGAGTCTCTTGTAGCTGTAGGTGTAGGGAACATGCAGCAGTCTTCAGAAGTTAGGAGGCCTAAGTCTGTTGCAAAGTCTGACAGAAAGAAGAAGGTTCTGCTGCTAGGTAGTTCACACGGTAGAGGTGTGGGCCAGCAGTTGCAGGAAGTGTTGGGGAGTGAGTACCAGGTCAGCAGCATTGTGAAGCCTAGTACATGGTTGTCTTGGGTGACTGACAGCGTAGGAGAGTTATGTAGGGATTTTATGAAAGAGGATCAGGTAGTGATTGTGGGTGGAGCAGGGAATAGTCTTGATAGGGGCGGGGAATATGATGTAGGTGGTGACCTGGTGAAGATAGCTACTCAAACTGTTGGCACTAATGTACATTTCGTGCAACTGTTCCAGCGCCATTATCGGCCTCATCCCAATGCGGGTGTTAGGCGCGTTAATATGGGGCTGGAGAAGGCACTGATGGCAGAGGACATGGTCACATTGCAATGGTGCCAATTGAGTCTATCAGTAGATTGGGTTTCACTAGGCATGGCCTGCACCTCAGTAGGTATGTGAAGGGGAGGCTGGAAAAGCTTACAGGTGACAGTGTAGTGGGCGGTGGTGGGATCACTCCTGTAGTATTTGGTGTTAGAGCTGCACCTTTTTTAGATTGAAGTCAGCTGATAGATACACATGCTTTAAGGAAGTCCCTCTAACTAAGGAATCAACTTCATAGGATGTCGTGTTTCCAAGTAGAGAAGGAATTAGCATATTTCAACAAGTTATAAGAGGAATTAGAGATAAAGTTAGTGAACTGCTTATAGATGTTGACTGTGAAATTACTGGTGTAGTGGACCACAATTTACACAATTTGACAATTCAGAGGCTTCTTTTACCAGGATACAGATTAGGTGGCTGTTTTTCACGGAGTTCCTAGCAGCGTGGGGCAGTGGCTATCTACGTAGAAAACAGTATATCATTTGAGTCCATAGACGCATCACGGCACTACACTGAACAGGTATTTGAATGTTGTGCAAGGGAAATTAAATTTAGTGAAACTAAACTTCTAATTGTTGTTGTTTATAGGTCTCCTAACTCTGACTTCACATCATTTCTGTTCAAGCTAGAGTGTACTTGATTCACTTTATAGCAAGTACCAGAAATTAGTTACATGTGGTGACTTCAATATTAATTTTTGTGGATGATTGTGCAAGACAAAGGATGTTGGTAGATCACCTAAATTCATATAATCTGATGCAGACCGTGTTTCTTCCAACTAGGGTGCAGGGGAACAGTACCACAGCCATACACAATATTTTTATTCATTCTTCATTATTAGATGGGCATTCTGATAGCAAAAGGGTGAATAGCCCTTCAGACCATAATGCACATATTTTAACAACAAAAGGCTTTTGTACTCAAACAAATGTCGCATATGATTACAGACTATGTAGGAAAGTTAATCCAATGGCAATAGAGAGTTTTTTTTAAACCTTGTCAAGGAAAAAGAGTGGCAGGATGTTTATAGTGCCGATAACATAGATGACAAATATAATGCTTTCCTTAACACCTTTCTCATGCTCTTTGAGAGTAGCTTTCCATTAGAACGTTCTAAACCGAGTACTAGCAGTAAAAGGCAGCCTGAGTGGCTAACTAGTGGGATATGGATATCATGTAGAACAAAGCGGGAAATATATTAAAATGTTAGAAGTAGTCATAATCGAGCCACAGTAGGTCATTACAAACAGCACTGTAAGGTGGTTAAAAATGTCATTAGGAAGGCAAAGAGTATGTGGTACGCAAATATAATAGCTAAATCACAGGATAAAACTAAATCCATATGGTCAGTTGTGAAGGAAGTGTCTGGTTAACAGCACAAAGTCGAGTCAGTTCGTAGTATAAATACTTTTGTTACTGATAAATCAGATATATGTACAGTATTTAACAATCATTTTCTGAGCATTGCTCGTGAATTAAATAAAAACTTAATTTCTACAACGAATCATATAACTCTCTTGGAAAAAGCCTTTCCAAGATTGATGTCTGAAATACTCCTCTGTGATACATACAAGGGAGAGATTGAGTCAATAATTAAATCACTGTAGACTAAGGACTCTCATGTATACGATGAGGTGCCTAGCAGAATATTAAAGTACTGTGCTGCACATGTTAGCCCTGTATTTTAAAGTACTCAGTAGTAAAGCCGCTTTTTAAAAAGCGAGAAAGGGATAATGTAGACAATTTTAGACCTATTTCTATGCCATCAGTGTTTGATAAAGTTATTGAATAAGCTGTGTATGTAAAGATAATTTATCATTTTATATCACACGATTTGCTATGAAATGTACAGTTCGGATTTAGAAGCCGTTTAACAACTGAAAATCCTGTATTCTCTATTCTCCGTCAGGTACTGGATGTTTTAAACAAAAGGTTGCGAACGCTAGGCATATTTTTGATTTAACTAAGGCGTCTGATTGTGTTGATCACGAAATATTGCTCCAGAAGTTTGACCATTATGGAATACGGGGAGTAGTTCACAATTGGTTCAACTCTGACTTTAACAACAGGCAGCAAAAGGTCATTATTCACAATGTTGAGAATATCTGTGATGTGGGGTCTGGATGGGGTGCAGTCAAGTGGGGGTGCCCCTGGGATCAGTGCTGAGTCCCTCCTCTTCCTTATTTATATAAATGATATGCCCTCCAGTATTACCACAAGAATTCAACAATCTTAGTAGTGTTCCACTCATTTTTTAACAAGCTACCGGAAGAATTCAAAAATCTTAGCAGTAATAGACGTGTTTTCAAATCGAAACTGAAGAGTTTCCTCATGGGTCACTCCTATTCTGTCGAAGAGTTCCTTGAAAAATGAAGCCGTTTCTTATATTGTATTGTTGATTGCGTTTACTTAAACTTAAGGGTATGACCTTTTTTGGGTTCATAAACATTTTATTTTTATCTGTTATTACTTTTACGTTGTAATTTCATGTACTGACACGTTCCATGACCTTGGAGATTTGCTCCTCTATTTGGTCCTACGGAACTTTACGTGTAAATTAATGAATAAGAAACACCGAGATTCTTTTGCATGAATGCAAAAATTCGATTACCACCATTGGAAGCACCTTCACAGGAATTATTTACATTAAATGACCGAGGAAACTCCTGAATCAAAACATTTTCTTCAAAATCTAAAAGCGTGCAATACCTTCTTCCAAATGACTTCTTTCGCTGTCACTTCGATCAACACAGATGAAATCGACGATTTTTTCCATACAAGGACAAATCAGTCAAAACATAGGATCATTACTGCCACTAACCAACGAAGACCATAAATTTCTGCAGGTTATTTAACCGGAAATGAAGAAACAATAATTGATCGATGCACAAATATCAGTGAATTGAGATGTACAAACTATCTTACACGAAAACAGTTAGCTGGTTCACATATTCAATACGCCATCGTAACTGCGGACAGTGATAATACAGCCGTGACAAAAGTTTTCAACGAAGAAAAGAAGGACTACAATGCATTGCAGATACACGCCGTTCATATGATGCCCTCCAGTATCCCTTAATATTTCTGCACAGGGAGGTCGGATATCATTTTAATGCGAAAGAAATGCAACCTGAAACAGGTTTAGAAGCAAACAAAAACGTCACTTCCAAGGAGTTCTATGCTTACCGCGTAAAGTTCAGAGACTATGAATCATGCAATCACGTTCTCACACCTCGCTTTTTATCCCAACAATTCCTGGTAGAACTGTATGCAAAAATAGAAACGGAACGGCTGCCTTACATAAGACCGAATCAGAAGAAACTACGCACGGAAGAACATACCCACCTTCGCGATGCAATCGTAAATGACTGAGACATTGACGACATTGGAACAATGGTAATATTACCCTCAAAATCCATGGGAAGTCAGAGACACATGCACGAATTCACTCCACAAGCCATGTAATACATAAGGAAATATCGACGACCTGACCTCTTCATAACATTCACAGGGAACTTGTCGTGGCAAGAAATCAAAGAACAACATACATAATAGCTCGATTTTTTCGACAAAATTAAATGAGATTTATCGAAGTCTTCACAATATACCACATAGTTGGCATCGTTAGATGCTGGATGTACACAATCGAATGGCAAAAACGAGGAATACCCACACAATCTCATATGGCTACAGGACAGAATTCATCCCACGGATATCGACAGCATCATCCAAGCTCAATTTCCCAATCCACAAACAGATTCGGAACTATGACGACATAGTAGTGAAAAACATTACTCAAGGACCATGCGTACCATTAAACCCCATTTCTCCACGTATGAGTGATGCAAAACGTACAAAAAAGTACCCAAACCGTACTTGGACAGCACACAACCAGGAGTTGATGGCTATCCCAAATACAGGAGACGATCACCCAAAACCGGGGGCTTCACGGAAAAAAATACGGATACGAGGCAGCGACGATATGGAAATAGATAATTAATGGGTAGTACTATATGACACACCACTTTCCAAAATGTTCCAAGCACACATAAACACTTGATACTGCAGTTCAGTGAAATACAACAATTATGTCTGTATGTGAACAAGGGCGGTTACATGACAGTATTTCAAATAGCCAAAGACAGCGACAACAAAATAGAAACGACAAGAACATCACGAATCAAATGGGAAGATACATTGACAGTAACGAACCAGCGTGGCGGATTTTCGGTTTTTCTAAGTACGAACGCGAACCAGCTGTGCAACAACAAGCAGTACATTTGGAGAATGGACAGAGTTTACTTCACAAAAGACACCGCCAGAAAAACTGCAAGTGAACCACCTCAAAATGGTTCAAATGGCTCTGAGCACTATGGAACTTATCAGCTGAGGTCATCAGTCCCCTAGAACTTAGAACTACTTAAACCTAACTAACCTAAGGATATCACACACATCCATGCCCGAGGCAGGATTCGAACCTGCGACCGTAGCGGTCGCGTGGTTCCAGACTGAAGAGCCTAGAACCGCTCGGCCACCACGGCTGGCGAACCACCTCAGAATACAATATTAACAGCTCATTATCAACTGTGTCAAATGGATTCATTCGCGAAAACATTACTATATTTCTACGTCTCTATCCATTATAAGCGGAACACAACAAGTAAAAATCTTTTAACTTCAAAAATAAGGAGTTCCAGTAGGAAATCATCCAGGAATCACAAAAACTGGCGTACTATGCCGAGTATACACCGTACATCTGAACAACGCTGAATTTTTCTGTCTTCATATTTTGCTACACGAGACACTGGGACGAACAAGTTTCGCACATCGCCAGACTCTTGACGGTTACCTATGCGAGATGTACAGAGAAGCGTTCCAAGACTTAGGACTACTGGAAAACAACAACTAGTGAGAATTAACACTACAAGAAACCTCACTCACAGCCTCAACTGAATAAATGACAGACTTATTCGCCATAATTCTAATAACTTGAAACCCATCGAATCCAAAACAGCGATGGGACTCCTTCATAGAGAGTATGAGTGGTGACAAACTGTACCAAATTCGACAAGCTCATTCTGAACTGACCAGCGAATTCAGCGACGACATCTCCAATGAAACACACACTCGCCTATAAGATAAAGGCTTTTTTTTACTAACAAACAACCAGACCCTAGTAAAAGTTGGGATGCAAGCACCATGAAAAGTTGCTTTTAGTATACTAAACTTCTAAATTACGTAGGAAAAAAGCTAGCTCATCAACGAACTACTTCAATAAATTGCTCACGACGAACTTCGCGCCAATGACAATCAGAAGGAAATTTACAGTATTATCATGGACCGGACCGACAACACTGGCGGAAAAGTTTGTTTGAACGCACCAGGCGGCACCGGCAAAATGTTTCTAATAAATCTATTGCTGCCGGAAATACGTGCTAAACAACACATCGCACTTGCACTGACATCATCCAGTATTGCAGCCACACTTATGGAAGGAGGACGAACTTCCCATACCACCTTACAATTAACTTTGAATATAGCCGAAGAACCATTTCCATTTTCCAGTAGCTTAGAAACTACTTCAGTGCAGTACCCGTAAATTTTAGCTGCCACATTTATCTAAGCAGAATTTCAAATCTAAATGCACGTCACGGTTGTCTATAGCATATTCGTGTCATACGTTACACTAATTAGTGCAGTGTCTGTGCCATGGTGTTTGCGAAACCTAGTATAAATTGAGATTGCGTAAAGTATTCAGTAATTTCGACATAAGCAATGTACTCTAGGGTTCAGTACACAGATCTGTAATCAGACTGATTTGTAATCAGGAACTTAGTGTGAGTTTACTTTCTCAGGAATAGGTCGGACTAACTTTATTCATTGAGTAGGATATATCACTGTCACGAGAGAAAAATTAAATATATCGATATCGGTCATAATTGCTACTAAGCAATCCCAACATTCTTTATCATACAAATGCGCGTGCTCATATCATCGTTGCCTATCGCTGTAGAAGAAAATCGAATTATCGCTTTTCTCATTGTGCTTATTGTAATGGGTTTTGGACGGAAAGAGTCACAATAAGGTACACTATGTGATCCCCAAGTATGCGGAGACCTGACTGAAAATGACTTACAAATTCGTGACACCCTACATCGGTAATTTTGGAATTCAATATGGTGTTGGCCCACCCTTAGCCTTGATGACAGCATTCACTCTCGAAGACATACGTTCAGTCAGTTGCTGCAAGGTTTCTTGGGGAATGGCAGCCCATTCTTCGCGGAATGCTGCACTGAAGAGAGGTATCGCTGTCGGTCGGTGAGGCCTGGCACGAAGTTGGCGTCCCAAAACATCCCAAAGGTGTTCTATAGGATTCAGGTCAGGACTCTGTACAGGCCAGTCTATTACAGGTATGTTATTGTCGTGTAGCCACCCCGCAACAGGTGCAACATAATGAACAGGTGCTCGATCGTGTTGGAAGGTGCAATGGCCAGCCAGAATTACTCTTCAACAGTGGGAAGTAAGAAGGTGCTTAAAACATCAATGTAGGCCTGTTCTGTGATAGTGCCTCGCAAAACAACAAAGGGTGCAAGCCACCTCCATGAAAAACACGACCACACCATAGCACCACCGCCTCCGAATTTTACTATTGGCACTACACATGCTGGCAGATGACGTTCACCGGGCATTCGCCATACCCACACCCTGCCATCGGATCACCATATTGTGTGCCGTGATTCGTCACTCCACACAACGTTTTTCCCCTGTTCAATCGTCCACTGTTTACACTCCTTACACCAAGCATTTACCGCGCGTGATGTGTGGTTTATGAGCAGCCGCTCGACCATGAAATCCAAGTTTTCTCACCTCCCGCCGAACTGTCATAGTACTTGCAGTGGATCCTGATGCAGTCTGAAAGTCCTGTTTGATGGTCTGGATATATGTCTGCCAATTACACATTACGACCCTCTTCAACTGTCGGCGGTCTCTGTCAGTTAACAGACGAGGTCGGCTTGTACGCTTTTGTGCTGAAGGTGCCCCTTCACGTTTTCACTTCACTGTCACATCGGGGACAGTGGGCCTAGGGATGTTTAGGAGTGTGGAAATCTCGCGTACAGACGTATGACACAAGTGATTCCCAATCACCCGATCACGTTCGAAGTCTGTGAGTTCCTCGGAGCGTCCCATTCTGCTCTCTCACGATGTCTAATGACTACTGAGGTCGCTGATATGGAGTACCCGGCAGTAGGTGGCAGTACAATGAACCTAATATGAAAAATGTATGTTTTTGGGGGTGTCCGGATACTTTTGATCACATCGTTTATATAGTCTGGGAGAGTTCTTGAGAGCAGTAGTAATTTACTAAATGGACTGCTGAAAAAATTCATTCATTTCGTCAGATGAGACTTGAAAAATTGTTCCTGATTTTGTGTTTCATACATCCTAGCTTCGGAGATTCCTCCAAAGAATAGCAGACCTCGTATCGTTGCATATAACTAACGGATGTGCCTGATTGTGGCTTTGCGAACAGAATTGTTCACACAACTTCACTCCTTTCTGAATTCTTCGTAATGTTCAGGCTTCGGGTACGACTTGAAAAGTCTGTGAGCATCATGCCTGTTGTTCATTATTTGACGCAATTGGGTTGTCGGAAAAGAAGCAGGAGTTTTTCTTACTCGGATTGTGCGTATAGGAGCGCGTTTGTCATACAGAACAGTGAACTTACCAGTGAATTCCAGAATTTTGCCGTTGATTATGGGCCCACTGATTATGTGATGGCTGTAAAGATTAAAAAACATGAAGCGCAAGTCTGACGATGTCTCTTACATTGTCAACTTTTCCATTACGATTGTGAGAGTGTGACTGTGCGCACTGCGGGGCTGTAATGGGAGAATCGTCATGTTGTTGCAACTAAACAGTTTTTGCCTCTTAGCAAGTGTAGGTACTTGTCTCCCATTACGAACACGTATTTATAATGACGCCGAAGTAATACCGACTGAAAGAAGCAATGTGTTGAGTTTTGGAGCATTTGTTGTTGTTGTGGTCTTCAGTACTGAGACTGGTTTGATGCAGCTCTCCATGCTACTCTATCCTGTGCAAGCTTCTTCTTCTCCCAGTACCTACTGCAACCTACATCCTTCTGTATCTGTTTGGTGTATTCATCTCTTGGTCTCCCTCTACGATTTTTACCATCCACGCTGCCCTCCAATACCAAATTGGTGATCCCTTCTTCTAGTCAAGATGTGCCACAAACTTCTCTTCTCCCCAATCCTATTCAGTACTTCCTCATTAGTTATGCGATCTACCCATCTAATCTTCAATATTCTTCTGTAGCACCACATTTCGAAAGCTTCTATTCTCTTCTTGTCCAAACTCTTTATCATCCATGTTTCACTTCCATACATGGCTACACTCCATACAAATACTTTCAGAAACGACTTCCTGACACTTAAATCTATACTCGACGTTAACAAATTTCTCTTCTTCAGAAATGTTTTCCTTGCCATTGCCAGTCTACATTTTATATCTCTACTTCGACCATCATCAGTTATCTTGCTCCTCAAATAGCAAGACTCCTTTACTACTTTAAGTGTCTCATTTCCTAATCTAATTCCCTCAGAATCACCCGACTTCATTTACAGCTGCAATCCATTCATATCAGATGCTAAAGGAAGCTGAATGTAACGCCCGCCCTACCCGATTGCATAAGCTACGTTAACTGACGTGCGACGCAACCGTTTGCCATACGTGCAAAAAAACTAATTCGACTACATTCCATTATCCTCGTTTTGCTTTTGTTGACGTTCATTTTATACCCTCCTTTCAAGACACTGTCCATTCCGTTCAACTGCTCTTCCAAGTCCTTTGCTGTCTATGACAGAATTACAATGTCATCGGCGAACCGCAAAGTTTTTATTTCTTCTCCATGGATTTTAATACCTACTCCGAACTTTTCCTTTGTTTCCTTTATTGCTTGCTCAATATACAGATTGAACAACATCGGGGATAGGCTACAACCCTGTCTCACTCCCGCCCCAACCACTGCTTCCCTTTCATACCCCTCGACTCGTATGACTGCCATCTGCTTTCTGTACAAATAGTAAATAGCCTTTCGCTCCCTGTTTTTTACCCCTGCCACCTTCAGAATTTGAAAGAGAGTATTCCAATCAACATTGTCAAAAGCTTTCTCTAAGTCTACAAATGCTAGAAACGTAGGTTTGCCTTTCCTTAATCTTTCTTCTAAGATAAGTCGTAGGGTCAGTATTGCCTCACGTGTTCCAACATTTCTACGGAATCCAAACTGATCTTCCCTAAGGTCGGCTTCTATCAGTTTTTCCATTCGTCTGTAAAGAATTCACGTTAGTGTTTTGCAGCTGTGACTTATTAAACTGATAGTTCGGTAATTTTCACATCTGTCAACACCTGTTTTCTTTCGGATTGGAATTATTATATTCTTCTTGAAGTCTGAGGGTATTTCGCCTGTCTCATACATCTTGCTCACCAGATGGTACAGTTTTGTTAAGGCTGGTTCTCCCAAGGCTGTCAGTAGTTCTAATGGAATGTTGTCTACTCCCGGGTCCTTGTTTCGACTCAGGTCTTTCAGTGCTTTGTCAAACTCTTCACGCAGTATCATATCTCCCGTTTCATCTTCATCTACATCCTTTTCCATTTCCATAATATTGTCCTCAAGTACATCGCCCTTGTGTAGACCCTCTCTATACTCCTTCCACCTTTCTGCTTTCCCTTCTTTGCTTAGAACTGGGTTTCCATCAAAGCTCTTGATATTCATGCAAGTGGTTCTCCTTTCTCCAAAGGTCCCTTTAATTTTCCTGTAGGCAGTATCTATCTTACCCCTAGTGAGATAAGCCTCTACATCCTTACATTTGTCCTCTAGCCATGCCTGCTTATCCATTTTGCACATCATCAATTAAATTCAATATTTCTTCTGTTACCCAAGGATTTCTACTAGCCCTCGTCTTTTTACCTATTTGATCCTCTGCTGCCTTCACTATTGCATCCATCAAAGCTACCCATTCTTCTTCTGCTGTATTTCTTTCCCCCATTCCTGTCAATTGTGCCCTTATACTCTCCCTGAAACTCTATACAACCTCTGGTTCTTTCAGTTTACCCAGGTCCCATCTCCTCAAATTCCCACCACTAAATATAAACGCAAAATACATCTGTTTAAAACAGCAAATAAAAATTCGCTTGATGCCTTCGTAAGAGAGAGTCTCCATTCCTTCCAAGTTAATTGTGTAATTGTAGACCAGATATGGCTCAAATTCAAAGATACAGTATCGACAGCAATAGATAGATTCGTACAGCATAAGTTAATAAGAGACGGAAATGATCCACCATGGTACACAAAACACGTCAGAACACTGTTGCAGGAACAACGAAAAAAGCATGCCAAATTCAGAAGAACGCAAAATCCCCAAGACTGGCTAAGTTTCACGGAAGGTCGAAATTTAGTAAGGACGTCAATGCGAGATGCTTTTAATAGTTTCCAAAATGGAACATTGTCTCAGAATATGCAAGAAAACCCAAAGAGATTCTGGTCGTATGTAAAGTACACCAGTGGCAGAAAACAGTAAATACCGTCACTGCGCGATAGCGATGGAAATGTTACCGATGATGGTGCCACTAAAGCGGAGTTCCTAAATACAGTTTTCCGTAATTCCTTCACGAAAGATGATGAAGTAAATATTCCATAATTCGAAACCAGAACAGCTGTTAGCATGAGTACCGTAAAAGTAGATATCTTAGGTGTTGCTAAACAATTCATATCACTTAAGAAAGGCAAGTCTTCCGGTCCAGATGGTATACCAATCAGGTTCCTTTCAGAATATGCAGACACAATAGCGCCTTTCTTAGCAATCATATACAACCGCTCACTTGACGAAAGGTCTGTTCCTAAAGACAGAAAAGTAGCACAGGTCAAACCAACATTCAAGAAAGGAAATAGGAGTAACCCATTTAATTACAGACCCATATCACTGACGTCAATATGCAGTAGGATTTTCGAGCATATACTGTACTCGAAAATTATTAATCACCTTGAAGAAAATCACTTATTAATATGTAACCAATAGGATTGAGAAAATATCGTTCTTGTGCAATGATGCTAGCTCTTTATTCCCATGAAGTAATGAGTGCTGTCATCAAGGGATCTCTGATCGATTCCATATTCCTAGATTTCCAGAGGGCTATTGATACCGTTCCTCACAAGCGACTATTAATCAAATTACGTGCATATGGAGTATCGTCTCAGTTGTGTGACTGGATTCATGATTTCCTCTCAGAGAGGTCACAGTTCGTAGTGATAGACGGTAAATGATAGAGCAGAACAGAAGTATATCTAGCGTTCCGCAAAGTCGTGTCATAGGCCCTCTGCTGTTCCTGATTTACACAAATGATCCAGGTGATATACTGAGCAGCCCCCTTAGATTCTTTGCAGACGACGCTATAATTTACTGTCTAGTAAAATCATCAGACAATCAATTACAATTACAAAATGGTCTAGAGAGAATTTCTGTATGGTGCGAAAAGTGGCAATTGGCACTAAACAAAGAAAAGTGCGAGGTTATCTACATGGATACTTAAGGAAATCCGATAAATTTTGGGTATACGATAAATCGTACAAATCTAAGGACTGTCAATTCGGCTAAATACCTAGGAATTTCAATAACGAGCAACTTAAATTGGAAAGACCACATAGATAGTATTGTGGGGAAGGCGAAACAAAGACTGCGCTTTGTTGGCAGAACACTTAGAAGATGCGACAAACACACGAAAGACACAGCCTACATTACAATTTTCCGTCTTCTGCTGGAATGTTGAATCGCCGTGTGGGGTCCTTACCAGTTAGGATTGACGGAGGACATCGAAAAAGTGCAAAGAAGGGCAGCTCGTTTCGTGTTATCTCGCAATAAGGGCGAGAGTGTCACTGATATGATACGCTAGTTTGGATGGCAGTCATTGAAACAAAGGCGGTCTTCTTTGCGGCGAGATCTATTTACGAAATTTCAATCACCAACTTTCTCTTCCGAATGCGAAAATATCTTATTGACACCCAACTACGTTGGGAGAAATGATCATCACAATAAAATAAGAGAAATCAGAACTCGAAAGGAAAGATTTAGGTGTTCGCTTTTCCCTTGCGCCATTCGAGAATGGAACGGTGGAGAAGTAGTATGAAAATAGTTAGATGAACCCTCAGCCAGGCACTTAAGTGCGAATTGCAGGGTAACCATATAGATGTAGATGTAGATAACAAATAAATAAGGTCTAGTAATTCAAAAGAGAGCTACGGATATTAGTAGTAGTCAAAATTAAATAGTACATTAAGAGAACTGTAGGAAGGATGGTAAGAAGAGACACATAATCAAAAATTATTACAGAAATTATGTAAATGTAAAAATAAGTTTATTCTCAGAAATAAAAAAATATCTTATCGCTCTGTTAGCAAAAAAGATAAGCTGTGTTAAATTTACAGTTTCGGTCACATAATTTTATTTTATGGTATTCAGTTATGTTTGCAACCGTCTTCTTGGCAGCTGCCTTTTTCACGATTATTCTGCTACTCTACTTTTGCATATTTTTGCCTACTCTGAAGGCAAAAATGGGAGATGCCATCGAAAAAAATCTTGAGGCTCCATGTGTCACATCTTTTCTTACACGTATACCTTCTGTTTGAAAATCTCCGCCCTTTCTTGATATAAGACGTACCTTATAACTGTCGTACTATCGTCCGAGGCCTCGCAGTGCCTGATACCCTTCGTACCACTCAGGGGTCTCCGTCTACGTCCGCTATACTTCCATTCACTGCCGGACTGAGCAGATTGTGTTTTCTGCTTCGTTTTTTGCTACGCTAAATTAGGCCAGCTTTTCCGTGTTTGATATTGCTGTAGGTCGTCAGTCGTAGCAAACAGTTTTTCCTCCAAATCCCGCTTCTTTTTTCATACGCACGGGCCTTTCCGGGGCTCTAATTTCTACCATACTTCTTGTAGTATTTTTCACAAATTATGGCTAAGAATGCTGCCATTACTGCGTCTGCAATAGCGCAGGCGACGAAATAATCATCGCCTTTGTTATCGAGCAAGGCCCTTTTGAATAACAGTAACAGCACTCAACATTCAATAACCATACAAATTATCATGAAAATTATAAAAATTCAAATGTCAAGAATGACGATGTGTTCTCAAAAGCCGCATAGCTGTATGAACATGCTTTATTCGGAACTATCTGTTGTTATTGCGTGTTGAATGTTTTTATCGTTATTTACAATGTCTCTGAGCATTGGTTGCCCTCCCCAGAAAGTTATTCGCACGGCACTTACCTCAGTGGGACTAGTTCCGCTGTGCATAGAATCGGAGGCTCACCTTCCATCACGAGCCAGGCCGCCGCAGCTGCTGCTGCGCCGCTGGACGTGCTCTTGTTAGTTTTCCTGTTTTCCACTTCTTCCAGTGTAAGTAATGGTGCACAAAAAATATTGCACCATTGTGAAGAACACAGCTTGCGACACAATTTCCTCTTGTACTAAACCAGGTCACTAGAGAGGACACCTTCAGTGTAGACAAAAGTTTGCAGCCTGAACTTAGCAGACGTTACGTTATACTCGTCATCTTGAAGGCTTGTTTACGGTGCCTAGCTCCTAATACCAAGACCACCTTTTATCCGACTTACTTTTCCTCTTAATCTGAAATTAAAATCAATCAAAGAACTGAATTGTGAGGCAGAACCATCAGACTAAAATACACTATCTAATCTATCCATATGCAGTGGCCTTTACTGCTGGGGTTATCGAACCGTTGCCTTTGTGACAGTTTCAATTCTGCTGAGGAGAATTTCAATGAGATGTCTGAATATCTCTGGAGTAATAGCCACTCATTCTTCTCAAGAGCCGAAAGCAGAGACGGTAGTGGTGTTACCTGCTGGAGTCTGACTTGAAGTCATGGCTCCATCTCACGTGCCGGCCGAAGTGGCCGCGCGGTTCTGGCGCTGCAGTCTGGAACCGCGAGACCGCTACGGTCGCAGGTTCGAATCCTGCCTCGGGCATGGATGTGTGTGATATCCTTAGGTTAGTTAGGTTTAACTAGTTCTAAGTTCTAGGGGACTAATGACCTCAGTAGTTGAGTCCCATAGTGCTCAGAGCCAGTTGAACCATTTGAACCATCTCACGTGAGAGGTGTTCAGTTGTGTTCAGATCGGTACTCTGGAAAGGTCAGTCGACTTCGGGAGTGTTATTGTCCACAGACCGTTGCCTTGTGAATATTCCACCGGTAGCCATTATTTAGAATCAATCTATAACGACTTTTGATAAGCCTCTAGAGATAACTGGTAAATGGACGAGCCTCGTGAATTATCCGCCGCCTCCCATGTACAAGTTGCAGCTGTGCCGAAGAAGCAAAACAATGGTCAGCTGCATTGCTCCGTTGGCTTACATGAGGCCTGTTGAGTAGCCGGCTAGTCGAGCACGAGCGTTAACGCTTGATCAACGACTAGTTAGTGATCGCTCGCGGTAAAATATAGCTGTCAGATATTGTGTAGCGCAGGGAAAGTGAACCTGTGCGCTATCTTCAGAGCAGTGACAATATGTTCACTTCGCCGTAGCTGTAAACGGGAGTGTTGTGACTGACAATTCGCAATTTTTCACAAGCATAACTTTTATTGATGTAAGTTCACAAGGTTGATGACTGAACATACAAACGAAAGGTAACAATAACGAAAAAAGTCTCCTAATTGAGGCAAACAAAAGTACACTTCTAATTTTCCACAAAAGTTCTTGGTAACACGCTCAAACACTAGTAACAGTCCAATTCCGAGACGAAGACGTAATCTTCACCAGTAGCAGTACACGAGGTCGGCATCCGGCGTGAACTGCACTTCTGGGCTGGTTCTAGCCATTATATAGCTGTCTCCAGCCAGTGAGGTTTTGGCGTAGTGATACTTCCTTCACGCCGTGGCTCAAGCTCCCTCTGCAGGAAGTAGTACTCGGAATGTCTGTTTCCATGATCTTGTATCTACACTCCTGGAAATTGAAATAAGAACACCGTGAATTCATTGTCCCAGGAAGGGGAAACTTTATTGACACATTCCTGGGGTCAGATACATCACATGATCACACTGACAGAACCACAGGCACATAGACACAGGCAACAGAGCATGCACAATGTCGGCACTAGTACAGTGTATATCCACCTTTCGCAGCAATGCAGGCTGCTATTCTCCCATGGAGACGATCGTAGAGATGATGGATGTAGTCCTGTGGAACGGCTTGCCATGCCATTTCCACCTGGCGCCTCAGTTGGACCAGCGTTCGTGCTGGACGTGCAGACCGCGTGAGACGACGCTTCATCCAGTCCCAAACATGCTCAATGGGGGACAGATCCAGAGATCTTGCTGGCCAGGGTAGTTGACTTACACCTTCTAGAGCACGTTGGGTGGCACGGGATACATGCGGACGTGCATTGTCCTGTTGGAACAGCAAGTTCCCTTGCCGGTCTAGGAATGGTAGAACGATGGGTTCGATGACGGTTTGGATGTACCGTGCACTATTCAGTGTCCCCTCGACGATCACCAGTGGTGTACGGCCAGTGTAGGAGATCGCTCCCCACACCATGATGCCGGGTGTTGGCCCTGTGTGCCTCGGTCGTATGCAGTCCTGATTGTGGCGCTCACCTGCACGGCGCCAAACACGCATACGACCATCATTGGCACCAAGGCAGAAGCGACTCTCATCGCTGAAGACGACACGTCTCCATTCACGCCTGTCGCGACACCACTGGAGGCGGGCTGCACGATGTTGGGGCGTGAGCGGAAGACGGCCTAACGGTGTGCGGGACCGTAGCCCAGCTTCATGGAGACGGTTGCGAATGGTCCTCGCCGATACCCCAGGAGCAACAGTGTCCCTAATTTGCTGGGAAGTGGCGGTGCGGACCCCTACGGCACTGCGTAGGATCCTGCGGTCTTGGCGTGCATCCGTGCGTCGCTGCGGTCCGGTCCCAGGTCGACGGGCACGTGCACCTTCCGCCGACCACTGGCGACAACATCGATGTACTGTGGAGACCGCACGCCCCACGTGTTGAGCAATTCGGCGGTACGTCCACCCGGCCTCCCGCATGCCCACTATACGCCTTCGCTCAAAGTCCGTCAACTGCACATACGGTTCACGTCCACGCTGTCGCGGCATGCTACCAGTGTTAAAGACTGCGATGGAGCTCCGTATGTCACGGCAAACTGGCTGACACTGACGGCGGCGGTGCACAAATGCTGCGCAGCTAGCGCCATTCGACGGCCAACACCGCGGTTCCTGGTGTGTCCGCTGTGCCGTGCGTGTGATCATTGCTTGTACAGCCCTCTCGCAGTGTCCGGAGCAAGTATGGTGGGTCTGACACACCGGTGTCAATGTGTTCAGCAAACGATATCGAAAACAATATGGCAACATCCTCAAAAAGTTAAGGAAACTGTCCATGTAAGCCTTTTAGGGCCCCAATAAATTCTTCAAAGGTCACATTTTCTTCAACGCCAGTGAGCTAAGAGAACTGGAATTTGTCAGAATGTTTTCCGTCTACAACATGATTTTCTTTTTAAATACATCCCCAACAAATCAGAAAGAAATGTTTCTCACCTTGCAATGTCCTACTGTTGGCACTTGCACAAAGCTCACAGTAAGACATTGCAAGGAGAGAAACAATGCGAGACATGCAATCCATTCCTGAAACGAAAACTAGAGTTTTCGTTTCTGCACTACTTTTTCCTGCATAAACTCAACAACAGCAAGTCTTAAATAAAAAACTCGTTCCAGGCATGACCCTTGACTTAACCAGATTAACTAGCAGTAATATATGAAGCCCATACTCATCGTTCGTTTCCATCGAAAACTGTTGAAACTGACAGCTGAATAATGTGTGTAACTTCAGAAGTTATGCTATTCTTACTACCAGTTGTTTCACGTTCTCCTTGCCTGGACATTTAGCACTAAATGCTTCTTGATGCACGGAAAAATGAATCTCATCTGTCGAGCGTTGTAATTTTTTGCTCTTTCATCGTCAACTCTTTCTTAAAATTCTTTCTATATGGTATCGTAATGTCGCATCATAGCAAATTTGCAGTAGTCCTTATGAAAATGCATAATATATTTTGGGAAGTCTCATCCCTCTCTCCTGTCATTCCCATTCATTTTTAAAGACTTCTCACCATAGATCGCTGGACAGCCTCGTTTTGAGCGAACGGCCACTGGACCTGTGAAGGTCCTTCAAATGGTTCAAATGGCTCTAAGCACTATGGGACTTTACATCTGATGTCATCAGTCCCCTAGAACGTAGAACTAACTAACCTAAGGACGTCACACACATCCATGACCGATGCAGGTTTCGAACCTGCGACGGTAGTGGTCGCGCCGTTCCAGACTGAAGTTCCTAGAATCGCTCGGCCACAGCGGCCGGCGGAGGTCCTTCATAGTACGAGGCGTGTTTTTGAAGTAAGTAGCGTTTTGAAATTGAAAAAAGACGTGCTAATATACGTCAATAATTTTATTTTTGCATGAAAGCCTGTACCTTAATCTACTTTTCTACATAATTTCCGTCAATACTGAGGCACTTGTCATAACGTTGTAACAGTTTTTTTAATACCCTCCTCATAGAATTCTGCCGCCTTATTTGTTAACCACTGCATCACCACTGTTTTGACTTCGTCATCGTCTTGAAGACGCTGACCGCCCAGGTGTTTCTTCAAATGCAGGAACAGATGGTAGTCACTGGGCGCAAGATCGTGGGTGTACGGAGGATGATCTAGAGTTACGCATCGACAAGATGTGATGAGATCTTTGGTCTGATTTACCACATGCGGACGGTCATTGTCTTGCAGCAAAACGATGCCCTTGCTCAACTTCCAGGGACTGTTGTTTTGATTCTGGTGTGACATAGGCCACTCATGTTTCATCGCCCGTAACTTTTGGGCTTATGAAATCATCACCGTCGTTGTGTTACCGCTCAAGGAAATTCAATGCACTGTCTAAACGTTTGGTTCTGTTCACATCCGTCAACATTTTCGGTACCCAACGTGCGCACAATTTTCGGTAATTCAAGTGCTCGGTCACAATACCATACAAAACACTACGAGAAACATTAGGAAAGTCATCCCGCAAGGAGGAAATCGTAAAGCGTTTGTTTTCTCTCACCTTATTGTCCACTTCCTGCATCAAACTTTCATTAACGACCGAAGGACGCCCACTCCGTTGTTCATCATGCACTTTTGTGCGGCCATCTTTAAATGCTGTCACCCACTTTCTTACAATTCCATCACTCACAATGTTTTCTCCGTAAACTGCACAGATCTCACGATGAATATCGATCGCTTTTAGGCCTTTAGCACTAAGAAATCTTATAACAGCCCGTACTTCAAAGTCGGTGGGACTCACTATTATCGGAGGCATCTTAAACACTCAATACACAAAGTAAACAAGGAAGAATCATACTGTAATGGCGTCTGTGCGTAGATTAAGGTACAGGCTTTCTTGTAAAATAAAAGTTTTTTAAATTTCAAAACGGTACTTACTTAAAAAACACGCCTCGTATAAACAAATAGCGAAGGGTAACCTACGCTGACAAAACGGTTCTGCTGAAATCAAGACAGCTGGACCAACCGAGAAATGCCACACTGCTGTATTCAGTCAACTGTCGCATTGGTCCTCGTACTTCCGAGAAGGGTCGTAAAAATCTGAACGGGCCGATCCTTGGTCCCAAGCGACCTTCACACGCTGCACGGAGCCAACGGTACATATGAGTCCTGCAAAGAACTTGTGACGTCGCACTAGTAGGCTTGTCCGCGAAATTTCGGGAACTTTCGGCTCCGTGCAGGGACCACGGGAAATCAGTATTTGAGTGAAAAGGTATCGATTAAAGGTCTTAATTTTGCCGTGTGCTATCGAGAACTTGCATACATTTAAACACGCAGTCAATAAGTGTTAAACTCGATTGTAATAGTTTCTCGCACCTCCCTGGAGAAGGCTGATGGAACTTTTTAGACATGCAATGTTGTGTACTGTGACGTACGCACCACGGCCTGTCTTTCTCGTGGCCTCGCACCGTCCGCACGTGAAGTGTGGTAGTACGACGTGGCCGGCCCTGCTCTAGTTGATTAGAGCTAACCTTGAATATTTGTGTGAGTCACTTCCACAACAATGGGCTATCTCTCCACGTTATTATGTCGACTGTGACCAGACAAGTTACGTAACTACCACACAGCTCCTCAGTGCCCATGCATTCCAGTATCTTGCATCAAAGATTAAGTAACTAAGTGTGTCGATACACAAAAGAAAAGTTTTTACAAACTTCTTCCCTGTCACTACAGTCCACATATAAAACAAGCTATCTTGCACTTCGCGCGCAACACCTAATGTGTCCTGTTCACTTAAGAAGAAACTGGAGCACTTCCCTTTATCTACCTTATTACTTTTTCCTGAAAAATTAATATACACGTACGGTCGGCTCCAGATATTTTGTCTCCCCGTCCGAAAATTTCAAGCTCCGCCCACACACACTCCCTATTCCCCTTCCCCCACGTCCTTGCATTTCAGTATTAGCCAACCTTTTTCACAATGTCACTTTTCAATGACGTCTTATTGTTACGTACCACTTACTCACAAGTCTTTTTTGACCTGCACACGTTTTTAAGACCATGGCCAGGTATGGGGCACCAGTCAATGAAACAGAAGTGAAAGATTTACAGTATAATACAGTTTAGGTTGTAGCTCCATTATTAGTTAAGTCAACTAAACTTAAGTAATGTTTGTCGCAAAGTGTATAATCAAAATCGGTTCACTTCCTGTCACCGAGCGAGGTGGCGCGGTTGTCAGCACACTGAACTCGCATCCGGGAGGACGACGGTTCAAACCCGCTTCCGGGCACCCTGATGTAGGTTTAGCGTGAGTTCCTTAAATCGCTTCAAACAAATGCAGGGATGGTTTCTTTGAAAGGTCATGGCCGACTTCCTTCTCCATACTTCCGTCATCCGATGGGATCGATGACCCCGCTGTTCGGACCTCTCTCCCCCGAATCAACCAACCAACCAATCACTTTTTCTCGTTCCCTGAGCAGAAGGGAGCGTGTGGTGTGCAGCGAGAAACACCGTCAACGCTGCAGGGAGAGTTACCAGCGGGCAGAAGAAGCCGTGTAGAATTCCCGCATTAATCCAGCGTTTACGGTTATCGCTTATTACCGATTGCTTCCTATGGTGTAAATGACGTATGGGAGTAATAGGTTTCATGGTTTCATGAAAGAGCATCTTTAGATAGACGTATATCTTCACAGACGATATATATTCATAGCTTATCACGAAGAAACAAATGCGCACCAGTTCAATGCGCACTGAACGACTGCTCACTGCAGTGCCGAACAGCGGTAGAACGCATACGTTGGCAGAAGTTGCAAAAGGCACGAAAAGTTCCGAACTATGCCAACGCGTCCAGCACAGAACCTCGGGTCGTAGGGAACAAGAAAAACTGAACAGACTATAATACGTAAATAGCACCTCCAAGAATGGGTTTGCACAAGCGGGTGACATTCGCCAAACTTTTGCGCCATTAACAAAAAAAAAAAAAGTAGGCCTACCCTACGGCAAATCTTTATTAAGTACGTGAGTGAGAAAGCACAACATACATAAATAAGTCAAAACTAAAATTTATGGTAGACATTAGTTGCATTAGCGAATTACTGTATGATTTCGTTGAAATCCAAACATTCAGCTAGCTCATGTTCAATCGACACCGTTATTAGCCTATATAGTCGTGCCTGGTCCACTACCGACCTCAGGTAGGCCTGTGTTTTAATCAGTTCAAGCCTCGAAAAAATTATTTCTCCACTTGCCACTATCACTGGTTATGTTACTGAAATTCTTAACGTTACACTTACGTTGGACGCAAAGCCATACTTTTGCATGAATTAGAAAGTTTCAGCTCGTGTACTACTAGGCTTTACCAACGATAATACTAATTTAATGTCATCTTTGAAATCGACAAGACTGACGTCCTTGGCTTGTCCATGACTGAATCTGTCCCACAGTTTTGAACACCAGTCTCTTAGAACGTCAAGTGACATTTGTTTTTAATTTTACTAACGTACAAAAAATCAAAACCTCACTGCCCCTTTTAAGCTGTTGAAGTCTCTCACTAAGATAACATATTATAAAATCTAGTACTTTTAAGCAAAAATCTATTTTAATCTATTTTATACTACATTTCTAGATGTTCAATTGTCTCATCTTCTCTCTCATACTGAACTGTTTCTTCTTCCGTCTCTTTCGTATCTGCGTTGTACCACGGACGGTGAGGTTTTCTGAATCGTGTTAGGTTGCCAGCTCCTTACCGCGCAGTAGGTAATCTTGGAACTTCAGTTCCACCATGCAGTTTGTGAAATATTATGTCGTCGTTTCGAGTAAAGTAACTCAATAGCTTTCAATACACCTGTAGTAATATTTTGTAGGTTTTTGCTGACAACATTAATATGGAGTAATATATCACATCATATCATCACTGAACAAAAGAGTGTAAAATCACGGATAAGGTTTTGCAAACTGCCAGTCTCATGTGTAACTATTCTGTCTTCGCTTTTTTCAACCCGATCTCTCCTAGATACACTTAAGAAGGGCGACTACATCAGTCCTATTTTCCGATCTTGTTGTACACAATGGCTTCCGATATGGACCATTTAAGACTGCCAAGCCTCATGTAGACGCAGAAAAGAAAATATGAAGTTTTCTCAAGAAACAATGAAACACCGTATTTTGATGCCTTTGTAGCACCATCCAAAACTATATTTAGGGAATTATTATGGCAGGGAATATAAAATGCCTTAGGATTCACCTCTAATATCCGCTTTTGCATTCCTATGTTCTTGCCTTTCGTATTAAAAGCATTATGTCCTCCAAAGGTCTTTTCATTCTCTCTAATAGTTTTAAGACTACCTCTGTAAGCACCAAATCAGATTTATCTCTTACAGGTACGAAGCTAAGGAAACTTTTACTAATATTTATATTACAAGTGTCAACATCAGCAGAAGTCAGATTAGCGAAACGCACTATCATTGTCATTCACTCAGCACCAGAAATATATGGTGTACAGTCGCAAATTGTGCTGTAATCTTTAGCAGCTTTCAGTAAAGACAGTATTTTGTTTTTGATCTTTTGATGGAGAACGTGTATTATTTCATTTTTTATATATTTCCCCAGATAATTACAGGACTTATTTTCATCGCGAGATGTTCTCCTTATATGTTCGCCTAGAACTGAATAAAGTTTTACAAATAATTCAATCAACTTTAAGAAATTCCCATTGTTCTGAGTAAACAATTGTCTGAAGTTCCTCTTAAAGAAAGAAACTGTCATCCCCAAAAATCGATAATTGCTATAATTCTTTACATTACACCATTCCAATGCCGGAATTTAATATCTGCAGAATTCCTACATTGTCAGTATTGCCAGATTTTAACTTTCAGGAGACCTTCTCCCACTTTTGGTTTGATTCTAAGTGGTCTTGGGACCTATCGCGGATAGCAAGTGTCTCATAAATATGCCACCAGTTACTGTAAGCACCTCAAGTGAGTAATATTTTAAGGAGTTTGCAGCAGAAACAAAAAAAAAAGTACCTGCACTTTCTGAATAAACTAACCATTTCCTCCGAACGATTTCATCATTGCACAAACTATAATCGTAATTTTTAGAAGTAAAGAAATGAACAGAATCACACATAGGACAGCTGTCAAATTCAGCTATGTTTGGGAGAGGCTTTTTTGACTAAGATTTATCTAACAGAATCGTCTATTTTGTGGAGCCATTTCAACTCTACTACATATCTAGTAATTTTAGTAATTTGAGTATGACTTGTGCAGTTGCTAGGCTGATCTGTAACAGTACCACATTCATTGGATAGGTCTCAAAAATGTCCAGTTTATCCCGTGAAGTTGTAAGTACGCCTTCACCTACCAAGCCACGGTTCACCTTGATCAAAATTTCCTGTATGTTAAAAAAGTTTATCTACGGAAAATTTCAATTTTGCACCTACATTTTCTGTTTCAGCTCGTCTTTACCTATACTGACAGTCTGAGAGGCGCTTCCTGCCGTCAGACAATGTAAGAGTTTATAACATCCGCAATATAGCCTAATGAAAACATGTCGTATCACAGCCAGAAAGGCTTTAACAATTAGACGTTGACTGCCACGATGCTTCCAGTGGACACACGCACTTCTCTGTTTAGTACTGTGTAACTTTGGATGGTGCGAAAAGCTGCGAAAAACGAAGTTCAAAACGTTGAACAAGATACGTATCCGGTTTCACTTACACCGGCGTCAACTCAGTCAGGAAATACTAGCGAAAACACGGTACTCCGCTACAGAGTAAAATTAAACCAGACATCAATCCGAAGATCGTTTTGAGTACCACAGTGTTTTACTAACAAGGGAACCTCCCCATCGCACCCCCCTCAGATTTAGTTATAAGTTGGCACAGTGGATAGGCCTTGGAAAACTGAACACAGATCAATCGAGAAAACAGGAAGAAATTGTGTGGAACTATGAAAAAATAAGCAAAATGTACAAACTGAGTAATCCATGTGCAAGATAGGCAACATCAAGGATACTATAAGCTCAGGAGCGCCGTGGTCCCGTGGTTAGCGTGAGCAGTTGCGGAACTAGAAGTACTTGGTTCAAGTCTTCTCTCGAGTGAAACGTTTAATTTTTTATTTTTAGACAATTATTATCTGTCCGTCCGATGCAATCACTTTTTTGGGAGTGATTATCACATCCACAAGAAAACCTATATCGGGCAACGTAGAAGAACCTTTTTACCCATTCGCCAAGTGTACAAGTTAGGTGGGTCGACAACATATTCCTGTCATGTGACGCACATACCGTCACCAGTGTCGTATAGAATATATCAGACGTGTTTTCCTGTGGAGGAATCGGTTGAACTATGACCTTGCGATCAAATGTTTTCGGTTCCCATTGGAGAGGCACGTCCTTTCGTCTATTAATCGCATGGTTTTGGGGTGAGGTCGCAAAACACAGACACTAAACTTATTACAGTGAACAGAGACGTCAATGAACGAACACACGGATCATAACTTTGCGAGAATAAAGAAAGTAAACTTTTCACTCGAGGGAAGACTTGAACTAAGGGCCTGTCATTTCGCAGCTGCTCACGCTAACCACGGGACCACGGCGCACCTGAGCTCACATTATCCTTGATGTTGCCTATCTTGCGCATGGACTACTCAGTTTGTATATTTTGCTTATTTTTTTCATAGTTCCACACAACTTCTTCCTGTTTTCTCGATTGATCTGTGTTCAGTTTTTCAAGGCCTATCCACTGTGCCAACTTATAACTAAATCTGAGGGGGGTGCGATGGGGAGGTTCCCTTGTAAGCATGGATCAGCTAGGGCTGGTATGCCGTTTCCTTCCTCTGGCCTTTGAACTGACTCCCGTAGGCAGTTATAGGGGGACCCATATATTAACCCTTTGAAGACTAAGTTTTTGTACACTAGCCTGCTTCTCTGGACTGAGTGATATTGAAATAAAACAAGCCATTCGCTTGATATTTTCACATCGACTCATTTTATTGTATTTAATTACCTGAAAAGTATTACACGGAAGTCTAATTTTTTTTGTTCAGATAGGGTTTCATCAGAGTATTTACAACGGCGCCTGAAACACAAAGGCCACACGTATCTTCAATTTCTCTTCCTCTTCCTGTGTGCACTATAATATCTAAAATAAACCTAGTTTCAACATCGCACAATATAAACAATTTTGTTTCAGATCTATGCCTCTTGCTTGACATGTGCTGTCTGAAACCAAGTCTACGTTTCCACAGCATCGGAGAGTAGTGA
Source organism: Schistocerca piceifrons (assembly GCF_021461385.2). Classification (NCBI taxonomy): domain Eukaryota; kingdom Metazoa; phylum Arthropoda; class Insecta; order Orthoptera; family Acrididae; genus Schistocerca; species Schistocerca piceifrons. Next base: position 968,460,161 of record NC_060139.1, on the reverse strand, counting down.
GTGCTCAAATCTCTGAATCGATTTAGAACTGACTTGCAATTCACTATCAAAAAATCACAACATACTTCATCTTACAAAGCATATTCGCTCTCTCAACGTCTCCCAAAATGCCTGCATCACTAAAATGTAACATTCAAAGAACTGTCAGAAATCTGTACATAGGCATTGCTTTCGTAAAGAAGGATGTTTCAGTTAATAGATCAGAAGACCGATAGTCCTTCAGTCTATTCTTTTTTACGTGAGCCATGCAGACTCCTAAAAACTGATATATCTCGTCTGCACTTGTATCTGTACAGTATATTCCCCTGAATGATCCTTCTCATGCTTCATTCACTACTTTTTAAAGCTGTTACATTGACTGGCAATGGATCCCATCAATTGTCTATCGAAACAAAACATTCACTTTCACCAGGTTTCTCACTTAGTCCGCAATGAGGATTCACCCCCATTATCGTTAGAAAAGGTGTCGTCCTGTGGTGTCAACACGCCTTACCTTAGCCACCTGTACTCACTGTCTCCGACTCTTCCCTTCTTTCTTACCTGTGTGGGACCCTGTTCGTAAATAATTTCAACATCACTAGAAGGATCTTAACTTTCGCTTAGTAGTACTTGCGATCTTCGTGGCCTTCGAAATCACTACCAGATTCTGCAGCTGAGTCTTCATTTAGGAGTATCTCTCTAATTTCATCGTCGCTCAAACCTTTCGATCATTCCATTCTCACCAAACGCAGAAACACAAAATCTTGGCATATATGTTCTGTGCTGAGTGCAGAAAACTTATTCTTCTGTGGTTGCTGTATCGGCCTCTGTCTCCTTTTTCAAAAACTGGTATCACTCTAGCAATTTTCCACTCAGTATCGAATTTAGTTCACATAGATCGAATGTATGCAAGGCCTTCTGAAAAATCAAGGACATCTAGATGTCAGCAACAGATTTCAGCACCATGCAGTCACATAGGGGAGCAGCCGTACCGATACGGCGGCAGATACACGTGGCAGAAAAGCGAAAACGTAGCCCTACGGTCGTCGGCTGGCGCGACAATATGGCCTTCGCCGTACCGGTATGGTTGCCGCCCGCAAAGGGTTAATGTGGACTGCGAACCACGGTGCAACTCCACATTTTTCATATCAAATACTATTGCCAGAGGTGAAACAAGGGATAACTGACAGATAACTATCGTAGGACTGGCTGTGGAACGTACTGGAGTAAGTGGCTGTACAGCTAGTGATTTACATTGTAAATGCTTTATTTGTTGAAAAAAGAAGTGTATAAATCGCCAGCGCCTATTTGATGTGTCCGTAGTACATAAAGGGACAACGGCCATGCTCGGATATCGGGAAGGATTGCTTTCCGACGTGTGTCAACCACGACTTATGGCTCAAAATAATCATTTTTGAAAACACTTTTGTTTATTGTAGCAAGAAGTAACAGCTGAACACCAGATACAGTTGTTGGGGCTCAAACAGCGGGAAATACGACGAGACTGGATAATCAGTAATTCTTGCAGTACAGTTTGATATGTTTGTTCCGTAAGATTTTAATAGTATTAATACACGGTGCAAAAAAGAGGAAAAACTAAAAAAAAGGAAAAAGTAGTACTTTTTCGAAACGTCTTACTGTCTCCCATTGCGACGCATAAGTTTGATTATTTATAATATGTTGGGGAGGGGGGGGGGGGGGCGCCTTGCTACGTCATTTTCGAGCTCGGCGAAGTTTCAAACAACAAGTTGGCGACACATGCGAAAAGAAGGCCACAGCTCAGAAGTTCAAGTGAGGTGCAAGGTGCGTTAATAATGCCTCAAACGTCACCACAATTTTGTCCAGTCTAATTGTGGACGTGTCGCGTGTCTTACCCACATTTTACAGGTTCCTTTTTTACGCTTCTGTGATTGAGTTCAGAACCACGACAGCAGTTTTTAAATCAATCGGTTATCTTATGGATGGCCTAGGAAAACATTTATGACATATCGCTGATCAGAATCGACACGAAAAGCCCTTCTTTTGGGAGTTGATTGCGCGTTCGAAAACGACAGTTCGCAGTGCGATGAGACTTGACAATGTTCGACGCTGATGACCCCTCCCCCCCCCCCTTCCGATCGTTAAACCCTACTCTAAGGACATCATGAGGTTGTCACCCCATTGAACGTGCTCTGACAGATATTAAATATAGCGCGACCGTGATTTTTGCTCTGGTCTACAAGGTGGAACAACTAGCGACCGTTCAAAACCGTTCGACGGAATTTGATCGTGATCTGAAGCAGGCCTCTTGTTTCGCTCCCTCCTTTGACACGATCGTTGGGGGAACAGGGTGCAACATTGTTATGCTGCATGATAAAATGGCAAAGGGTCCATATAAGACCCCCCCCCCCAATTCGGCAACAGCTTTGGGCCACACGCACACTCCTTTGTGGAGTACATTACAAATGAGTGACTTCGATACCCATTCAGTCTTGTGGCTGCTCTAACGCCAGAGGGCTGGGAACCTCACCTAAGTGATGTGGAAGGGGTCGCCTGCCTTTAAACTTTAGAGCAGCCACAAGGCTGTATGCGTATCGAAGTCTTTGACAGGTACATTTATAACATGGTCAACTATGGTGGCACCGAGGAAGGTGCCGAACAGCGGGCTCTTAGAGGCCTTTTTTTTCTTTTTTTTTTTAACAAAACGTGTTCATTGTGGGTTGGTTGGAACGTCATACCTTCCTACAATGTGGTGCATTTATCAAATAACATCGCAACTTGGCATGAGGCTCCAGCTAAAACTGAATACGTTTTGTAACAAAAATTTTCCTCCTCATGGACTACCACCTTAGGGTTGGTTGGGAGGTTCGTGTGCCTCAGTGAGCCATTGTGTTACGCTGGAGGGAGCAACGCTCTAGGCAGAGTCACCAGTTCAAATGGCTCTGAGCACTATGCGACTTAACTTCTGAGGTCATCAGTCGCCTAGAACATAGAACTACTTAAACCTAACTAAGGACAGCAAACACATCCATGCCCGAGGCAGGATTCGAACCTGCGACCGTAGCGGTCGCTCGGCTCCAGACTGCAGCGCCTAGAGTCACCAGTGACTGTTATTGAGATTCCAGACAAAGTGTGGTCCCGCTGTAGGTCTCCAAACTACATGGGCCCTTGGCTAAGACTGACATTGCTTGCACTTGCTTGTGTCAGGCTTCTTCTTTTTCCTTCTGCCGACCTCCCTTGGCCAAATAGTTTTTTCCCGACCACTGTGGTATTAGGTTCTGCGTCCGAAAGATGCCTTTCAGTTTCCTTTTCCTTTTCTATCTCTAATGTCAAAGGTTGTCAAAGGATCTCAGACTCTGTTCAGGCTGCCGATACCTGTTCAGAGTCAAAACTCTAAGAAACGTACAGTGACTGTTGGTTATATATTCAATGTAAGAGGATAAAAGGAGAATTTTCCGCTGCCATTAAATAAACAGAACACATCGGCTAAGGGAGATGACCCCGAAAGAAAATCATGTGTCTCCTAGAAAGGTGGTTGAGCATTGCTGGCAACCAACTCTCAGAAAACACTAACTACTCCTAGTTACCCAACGAGCCTCAGAAACAGGATGGTCCCAAAGATCAATGACAAAGCTGTGACAATAACAAACGAAAACGGGTCAAAGGATATATCAAGATAGCAACCTGGAATGTCGGAGATAGCATCAAAAAATAAACTAAAAGACACGAATATCGATGCTGTAGCAATCACAGAAACGAAAATGAAAATGAGAGGTAATAAATATGAAGGCGATTACGTTATGTTATATAGTGGAGTCGAAGAAAATGAGAGAGCAAGCATAGGTGAGAAATTATTCGTCCATGAGAGATGGGAAAAAAAGAGATCAAAGATTGCACGTCCATAAGCGAAAGAATAGTCATAGCCAGATTGAAACTTAGAAGAGGCAACGCCGCCGTTATAGGCGTATATGCACGAGAAGAAGGAAAAAAGGATGGATCTAGAAGCCTCTACGAAGAACTACAGAAGACTCTGAATAAATGTAGTGCTACTGATCAGATTGTTGTGATGAGTGATTTCAATGCAAAAACACGAAATATCCCAGCAACGAATATTGTAGGGCCTTTTGGGGAACAGGTATGTAATGTAAATGGTAAAATAGTAAAAGACTTTGCATCTACAAAATTTATAAATAAAAAATGCACTTTTTAAGAAAAGGGATATACATAAGCATTTTTGAGGCAGTAGAGGTCTTAGATCAATAATTGACTACATTTTAGTAAATGATAAGCTAGCGAGTCAAGTAAGGGATACAAGAGTTTACAGAGGACAGGATATAGGGTCAGATCATTTTCTGGTAATCTCCAGATTAAATTTTTTTGCGAAATGGAAGACAGCAAATAAGTAAACAACAAGCATTTATAGAGTATACTTGCTTGAAGAGGGCAGCAAACATTTTTGCCAAAACATATTAAATTAGGAGCTGGCAAAATTGCAAACTAAAGATAGTATAGAAGAAGAACGGCAAATTCTAAAGACCGTGATATACTATACAGTGCGTCAGGAGAAGCTCTCGGCAAAAAAAGAAAGGGTCTAAAAATTTGGAATGAGCATACAAGAAAACCCGTTAAAGACAAACAGGATGCATACGTAAAATATAATCTTGTACATAAGCTACTCCACAGCTGAGAAGATGCAATCTGATAAGGAGAGAAGCTATATTGCTAAATGTGTAATAAGATAGGCACACCAAGGTCACAGGGATAGGTTTATTTCTAATATCGAGAATGATGTTTATGGGAGACAGCAAATGGGTTATCAGGTTTTAAAAACATTAAACACAATAGAAAAAGAGAAGATACAAACAAACAATATTGAAGAATAACTGTGGTAAATTATTACAAATCAATATGGTATGACGACACAGCACAAGAAACTGAAATGGAAACACTATACGACGAGGGATTAGATGAAATACAGCCTGACGAAACAAAATCTGCCTTAACACCACTTAAGAACAGAAAAGCGACAGGAAGAGATGGTATTAACGTTGAACTGCTAAAATATGGAGGAATGATTCTACGTCAACGAGTGTTACGTCTCTTATACAAACATTAGAAGAGCAAAAGTTCCCAAAGACTGGAAAACTGCTAGAGAGATATCAGACAGAGGCCGATGCAGCAATCACAGAAGAATAACTTTACTGCACTCAGCATACAAGATACATGCCAAGATTTTAAACACATGACTTAAAAACATAACGGAAGCTGTACTGCATGAGGAACAAATGGGTTTTAGGAAAGGACGCTCCACGATAGACGCAGTTTTTATTTTACAACAAATAACCCCGCAGAGAATATTTTTTATCGATTTTAAAAGAGGCTTTTGACAATGTCAATAGACAGAAACTTTGGAAGATAATGGCGAATCGCAGATATCCAAACCATCTAATAAATGCGATAAAAAGTATGTATCAGGACAAACTATTACTCTTGATCTCAATGGGAGAATGACTAATGAGATACCAACTAACAAAGGAGCGCGACATGGCTGCTGTATCTCCCCAACTTCGTTTAACATTTACGTACATGAATTAATGCACATGTGGAACTAGAATTTCAGATAGGTGTATACCTAGATAGGACGACTCATTTAAATAACATACTATACGCCGACGATGCAGTGATCCTAGCAGATAAAGAACACGACTTTCAGAAAGGAATAAACTTACTGAAACAAGTAAGTGCAAAATTTGATGTGGAGATATAAAAAAAAAAGAACTAAGATGGTGGCCTTCATGGGGATGGAACACATTAGAACCAAAATAGTGGTAGATCAACGGATTTTGGAGCAAGTAAACCACTTCAGGTATCTAGAATGTGAAGTGACATACGGCTGCAGCAAAGGCATAAAAAATAAGCTCAGTAAATTTAACCAGGCGTGTCGAACAGTTATCAAAAACGTTAAAAGCAAAACTAGGAAAGATGTTCAAATTAAATCCTACAGAAGCGTTGCAGTAGCCGAGCTGCTCTATGGAAGCGAGACCTGAGTGCTTAGCAAAAAGCAAGAAAGCCGCATTCAGGCATAAGTAATAAAATTCCTGAGAAGAGTTAAAGATTTCAAAATAGAAGACAGAATAAGGAATCAAGATATTACAGAATCACTAAAAAATTTTAGTCGAAACGATAAAATACTCCTAGAATTAGCGGAGCCTGACAGACTACCCTTAAAGGCTAGAAAATGTAAGTGCAAAGGAAGAAGAAATAGATGAAGGCACCGGCGACGAAGGGGAACATAACAGGAATTTCGCCTGAAACCTGAGGACAGGAAGAAGAAGAACAACAACAACAAACACTTTGAAGACGTGAAGATGACAGCAAAATCGGTCGGAATCGGTTGTTGAACATAAAGAAATATTTATGGGAACTTACCTTCGCTGCCATATTCACAGACATGTTAAAGTTGTACTCATCCGCGATTACGTGACCGAAGGGCGTGAACAGCAGGTCAGAAAAAGAATAAACACCCTTTTCTGCTTGGGCTAACATTCAAATTTCATCAAATAGCTCTTAACGATCCATTGTCGTTCCACCCAGAGCAAAAATTGCTGTCATACTACTCTCCAATAGGGTCAGACAATGTACAGTGGAATGCAGCCCATGATGTCCTTAGAGAAAGGTTGACTCGTTCAGGGGAGGGAGAAAGGGTCAGCAGAGTCGTACGTTGTCAAAGGCGTCGTCCTGTCGCTCATCGCACAGCAAACCATCATTTTCGACAGAGAAAGGTGTGGGAATCAACGCCCCAAGGGATGTTGTGGTTTCATTGACGCCCTTGGTACCACCTCCCAAAGGTTCCTCGTGACGATTCTGAACGACGGTGTGTCGGAAAGGTCATCGGCAACCGTGAGAAAACCACGTGACTTCAGCGCTGGGTGTCGTGGATCTGACCTCCAGCGCAGAGGTGCCAGAGGAAGGTGTGGAAATTGGGTGAAAGGGATGTGACGAGCTGTGGCCTTTTTTTCGCATGTGTCGATATCTTTCTGTTTGCAACGTTGTCAAGCTCGAGACTTACGTCGGAGGCCACCACTCTTTTTCACCATTTCACAGGAAGGCTGTAGCACCAGCCGAAATTTCGAAGTACGCAGCTCGTGATCGTGCGGTAGCGTTCTCGCTTCCCACGCCCGGGTTCCCGGGTTCGATTCCCGGCGGGGTCAGGGATTTTCTCTGCCTCGTGATGACTGGGTGTTGTGTGATGTCCTTAGGTTAGTTAGATTTAAGTAGTTCTAAGTTCTTGGGGATTGATGACCATAGATGTTAAGTCCCATAGTGCTCAGAGCCATTTGAACTTTTCAAATTTCGAACTTATACGTCGCAAAGGGATACAATTACGGAATTTCGCAAAACTGATACTTTTTTGTGGAGTGTATGTATTAATTATGGCTTCAACAACGAGAAAGAGAAGGAAGTGAGGTAAGACTAAAAAAGAAAAAGGTTAAAAATAAAGCAGAAATTTAATTTAGAAGTTTATGACAAACAGAAGAAAAATGTAAATCAAATGTATATCAGATCCAAGGGAGAGGCAGTGATGGGGAAGGATGCAGTGTATTTTCTTCCCTGTTAACACAACGTCTGGATTCTAAAGACTGTAGTAAGTGTCAGGTTACGCAAATTCTACTTTCTCTTTATTAGAAGGTGTTCTTCCCAGAGGTACTGCTGTAGGTGTTTAAGGTTGCTGTGTAGGACGTATTAGGCCATCATATGCTGACATTTATCTTCATATCTTAATAATAATGTTTTTCGCTTCTAGAGGGGCTTTGAAGTTGACGTAGGTACATTTCAAGCGTGGTGTAGGGGCGTGGTAGAAATTGCATTGGCAATGTTGCACTGGCAACCTTTGTTCACCTAAAGTGAGCAACTGTAGCGCTTGATTTGTCATCTGTTTCACAATGCTGCATATAATTTCCAGTAAGGCACTATAGGACATGAATTATTTCTATTTCGAACAAACTCTCATATCTCTTCATTTACGCAAAACTTAATTGCGTTTTTTACTTCATCCTTTTTGAACCATATTAAAATGTAATATTTTGTCACCTCCAAAAAAGTACTTCCGTGCAAGGTGGTACGTTTCGACTTCCCTTCGTTCCCCAGAGCTCCCTTTCCTTCGTCAATAAGCCACACAACTTATTTTTTCATTCTCCTCATCCCTTGTGGTCTGTCTTCCTTACTCACCCTCTCGATTACGTCCTATATTGCCATAGTCCACGGTTTAAATGTTTCTGCCTGTTGGTCGTCTTTCTTGTTTCACTTTTCATATACTACTACAAACTCTGCATTTTTTACAGTAATTACTACTGGTTTCTGCGGTTTATGTTATAGTTGCTTCTGTTAAATATAATCCTTTACTCAACTATGTACCATTATAAGAACTTAATGTAAAATATACTGAAGCGCCAAAGAAACTGGTATAGGCATGTGCATTCAAATACAGAGATACGTAAACAGGCAGAAGACGCCACTGCGGTCGGCATTGCCCATATAAGACAAAAAGTGCCTGGCGCAGTTATTAGATCGGTTACTGCTGCTACAATGGCACGTTGTCTTCCGTCTAACCGTTTCACGAGTGTAACGTGAATATTAGGAATCCCGTAAAACATCAAATTGCGACATCGCTGCGGCCGGCCGGAAAACGATCCTACAAGAACGGGACCAACAACGACTGAAGGGAATCGTTCAACGTGACAAAAGTGCAACCCATCCGCAAATTGCTGCAGATTTCAATGCTGAGTCATCAGGTCAGCGTGCGAATCATTCAACGAAACATCATTGATATGGGCTTTTGGAACTGAAGGCCCACTCGTGCATCCTTCATGACTGCACGACACAAAACTTTATGCCTCGCCTGGGCCCGTCAACACCGACATTGGACTGTTGATGACTCGAAACGCGTTGCCTGGTCGGACGAATCTCGTTTCACATTGTATCCAAAGGATGGACGTGTACGGGTATGAAGACAGCCTCTTGAATCCATGGACCCTGCATGTCAGCAGCGGTCTGCTCAAGCCGGTGGAGTCTCTGTAATGGTGTGGGACGCGTGCAGTTGGAGTAATATGGGGCCCCTGATACGTCTAGACACGACTCTGACAGGTGACACGTACATAATCATCCTGTCTCATCAACTGCATCCATTGATGTCTGTTGTGCATTCTGACGGACATGGGCAATTCCTGCAGGTCGGTGCGACACTCCACACGTCCAGAATTGCTACAGAGCGGTTCCAGAACACTCTTCTGAGTTTGAACACTTTCGCTGGCCACCAAACCCTCCACCCATTCGTACTCTTATGGATTTGTGGAGAGCCCTACAGAATTTGTGGCGTCAATTTCCTCCAGCACTACTTCAGATATTAGTCGAGTCCATGCCAAGTCGTGTTATGCCACTTCTGCGTGCTAGCGGAGGCCCTTTACGATATTAAGCAGGTGTACCAGTTCCTTTGACTCTTCAGTGTAAATAGTGTGCCTCATTGGATGTGAGAGAGATCATAATAGCCCTAAACTTGTTAGTATAAATGACTGAAACAAGACACAAAAAATTTCAGATATTGGCTCCGAGTGGACATTAATTTAAATCAATGGGCAAAGCTGAAAATTGTACCAGACACTGATTCCAACCTGGATCTCCAGCTTACTAGGCAGATGCGCTGACCACTGCGCCATCCGGACACTGTGGCAACTGTAGCTGCACAGAATCTCCCAGGGCGCCTCCCGTCAGACACTATTAATGTAGCGCCCTTTGCCCATTATCCTCATTACTCATGGCATTTCACCGATTCATGTAAGAGTTCGAGTCTGGTGAGCATTGCACTGAAGAGATCATTGGCCGTCTCGCCTTCATTATGCATGCATGTGGTGTCTGTTCTTTCAGACACTTCTCAAAGAAGTCACCACATATACAAATAACTCAATCATTAAATCAAATAAATGTTTAAGTTTTTGTATCGCTAAATGAGAGATACTATATGTTTGACAGCCTGATATTTACAAAATTTTGAATGAGTACTAAATCCAAATACTGTGCTTCGGCACATGATCATGAACCAGCATTCATACTGATAAGGAAAATTCACATATAGCAAATTTTATCGTTTTCTTGTAGTCGCAGTTCATCACAGAAAACAGTTTCAAGCAATATGTAGTTTCAAACAGTATATAGCTTTCACCATCCACCTTATTCGATGGATGCACCTTGAGCTCTGTTGCTTTGACAAGGAAGGTGGCAGATAACTGCAAATCTCCCATATAATATCATCTAGGCTCCTAATATTTCAACCTCAAAATAAATAAAGATTTCGGGACACATCGACTTGACCAAAGCGTTCTTTCTGGTTTCCGAGATGATTTCCAGATGTGATTTAAGACCACTATTTTAAGACTGTTTTGCATAGTCGAACCTGTGTTTCTTCAGCTCGTCTTTTCCTCAGAAACACTTCTCAGGATGATTTCATATATCTGACCCCTGTCAAGAAAGTACAGGAAGCCTTTCTCGAGGCGTTTTTAGTCAAAACACACGCTCCTCTAAATGTGTTTGTATTCTACGCCGTTTTCAAAAAGTAATGCTTTAACACAGGGCTAGATACCCCATTCAACGAAAGTTTCAATTACAATTTACACCTTTTTCTACAGTAAGACTAACAGCTCAAATGAGGCATGGGGTAGCTGCGTGGTCTACCGCGCCTTGACACGGTTCGCCCTACTTCTCCTGTTGGAGGTTCAGGTCCTCCCTCGGGCATGAGTGTGTTTGTTGTCCTTAGCGTAAGTTAGATTAAGTTTGGTACCACAAGAACCTATCACAAATTTCCAAAACTCAGCTCAAATATTGTATGTGAAAGACTACCATCGTTGAATGAGCATTGTATTTTACTTTTAGTTTCCAATATATTTACGTGCACCGTTGATAAGTTTATGAATAATCACAGAATTGTTGAATAACTATACAGGGTGATTAAAAAAGAATACCACAACTTTAGGAATTTAAAACTCTGCAATGACAAAAGGCAGAGCTAAGCACTATCTGTCGGGGAATTAAGGGAGCTATAAAGTTTCATTTAGTTGTACATTTGTTCGCTTGAGGCGCTGTTGACTAGGCGTCAGCGTCAGTTGATGCTAAGATGGCGACCGCACAACAGAAAGCTTTTTGTGTTATTGAGTACGGCAGAAGTGAATCGACGACTGTTGTTCAGCGTGCATTTCGAAGTATGGTGTTAAACCTCCTGATAGGTGGTGTATTAAACTTTGGTATAAACAGTTTACAGAGGATGGGTGTTTGTGCAAAGGGAAAAGTTCTGGACGGCCGAGAACGAGTGATGAAAATGTAGCACGCATCCAGCAAGCATTTGTTCACAGCCCAGGAAAATCGACTCGCAGAGCTAGCAGAGAGCTGCAAATTCCACCATCAACTGTATGGAGAGTCCTACGAAAAAGGTTAGTTATGAAACCTTATCGTCTGAAATTGGTTCAAGCACTGTCTGCAGCTGATAAGATTAAAAGAATCGATTTCTGTGATTTTATCCTTGCTCAAATGGAAACAGATGGATCTTTCGTTTCAAAGATTGTGTTTAGTGATGAAGCAACTTTCCACACTAACGGGAAAGTCAACCGTCACAATGTCTGTATATGGGGCACTGAGAATCCGCGGGAAACAACTCAGTATGAACGTGACTCGCCTAAGGTGAACGTTTTCTATGCCATTTCAGCCAATAAAGTTTTTGGTCCCTTTTTCTTCGAAGGTGCTACTGTAACTGGACTACAGTATCTGGAGATGTTAGAGAATTGGCTGTTCCCTCAGCTCGAACAAGAAGCACAACAATTCATATTTCAGATGGATGGAGCGCCACCACATTGGCACTTATCTGTCCGTAACTACCTGAACGTCAACTACCCGAGGCGATGGATCGGCCGCCAGGCAGCCCGTGACAGAGCACTTCATCACTGGCCTCCAAGAAGCCCTGATCTTACCCCCTGCGATTTTTTCTTATGGGGGTATGTTAAGGATATGGTGTTTCGGCCACCTCTCCCAGCCACCATTGATGATTTGAAACGAGAAATAACAGCAGCTATCCAAACTGTTACGCCTGATATGCTACAGAGAGTGTGGAACGAGTTGGAGTATCGGGTTGATATTGCTCGAGTGTCTGGAGGGGGCCATATTGAACATCTCTGAACTTGTTTTTGAGTGAAAAAAAACCTTTTTAAATACTCTTTGTAATGATGTATAACAGAAGGTTATATTATGTTTCTTTCATTAAATACACATTTTTAAAGTTGTGGTATTCTTTTTGAATCACCCTGTACTTCATTGCTACGTCTACTCGAACAGAGGTTCCCTTTCTCAAATATCTGATGACTGCTTCCAAGCGTGCACTTTGTACCACCTTTCAGCCGTTGGTTCATAAAAGTCCGGCTCTATTCTTTAATAGCAGATATCTACAAGGCATTAGCATAAGCTTTGTCCTTGCTTTCCGAGAACTATCAGTGTATTTTAGCTAACGAGTTTCCGACATTCTGCTGTCATTATTTGTAGTACTTTATAATTTTCTTCTGCAGCTCTCATGACGGGATTCGTCCTTTACGGAATACATCATCAGTTATTGTAAACCTAGTGTGACCCTTCGATGTGCAGTTAATTCATGAATCCGCAAATAGTAATAAATAAATAATATGTTTGTCTGATAGAGGGCAGCTTACTTAGGGGTATTTTATGCTAGTAACACACAATTAAATATATTATGTCCCGTAATTGAGATGATGACGAAGACATAGCACTTGCTGTGACTGCCTCCTCCCCTCGATTGATAAAAGCCAAAGAGGTCGACCGAGGTAAGGCGTAAGAAGGAGCAGCTCGGCGCGTCTCGCCTGTCTTGGGGTCATTCACCCCTCACGGTTGCCGAACAATAGGCGTCATTAATGAGAGGGAATTCAGTGACAGAAAATGAAGTAAATCACCTCCCTGCTGTGGGTAATGAATGGCTTTATTATGCCGACGTAGTATTTTATGAGATCGTTAGTGTTTTCTCTGAAGGCCCAAGACCGACCTTTTCCCTTACCTTACTGAGCCCAGATTTCACACTGCTCATTTTTACATGGATTGGAACATATATGAGAGATAGCCAAAGGAAAATGCTCAAAGATTTTAAGAAGTTTCACGTAAAAGCCATCCTCACGTCCATACAAAAGACCACTCAACAGATAAGAATAATTTTATTGATTTTAAATATTGTGAATGACATTTTGCAGAAATATGAGTTTACATTTTACTTTCATAAATCGTCACACTAAATTTTGTTCTCCATGATGAAGACTAAACACAGCTGTTTTTACTACGCTACTGATTCATTTTGAATCTGGACAGAGTACTAACAAATGCGTTAACGTATCGAAAATACTATACGTTAATTAATTGTACTTAAGAGTAGCAAAGGCGTCATTTAAAGAACGTAGTTAGTATTATATAGGCAATTTAAAAACATTCTAGGTTTAGGAGGAAAAGAGACTTCAGAATGAAAAAGGTTCATACACATTGATTACAGGTTCAATTTTCGAATTTCTCAACAGGTACTTTTAATAAAATAATCATCTAAAAAAGGCAACTAAACAACGATTTTATTACCAGTCATTCCTTGGAGTTGGTTCGTACTGCCACTGATCTCAAGGCCAGAACAGTAGAGTAATACTCGTACAATACTTATTACACATATTTTATTGTGAATATTGAATCGAAAATAAAAACAAAGAGTTCTGTACATATTTTCCAAAAGTAATATCGCTTCATTCGTAGCTGATAAACTTCCAAAATCCCCAAACAACATAAAGGGCATAATATGTCCTTTTGCCGTAATTGCAGGAATGAATTTAGTCCCTCTTCATGGCATGGACAATTTTTGGTCAAACAACAGAAAGAAATGAAAATTCACAGAGACACATTTTACTGAAATGTTAGTGTGAGAGACCAGTAACTAATTCATGAAGAAAGGATACTTGGGAGGAAAATATCATGAGACTAAGTGTTGGTCAAGAGACAATAAAGGCAATACAACAACCAAACTTAAACACTGAATCCAGTATTTATTCCTATGCACTACAGAGAAGATACACTGACTAACAGCAATAAAATCATTGCATTCTATATTACAAAGAAGGGACGCCTGTTATTCAGGTGTTGTATAGTACGAAGAAAATTAAAAATTGGGTTCAGTCCAGGATTGAAGGCAGGAAGATTTTCTATTCTGTGAGGCAAAAGATTATTCCATGGCATATTAAGACTGGGAGGAAACTCTTGCTGTGACTCAGGAGAACCTGGTTTATTCGTTTCACTTCCCACAGAGTTAGATGGCCCGGAAGGCATACCAGATGTGCTACTAGCCACGTTGCCAGATTGTAGTGGCAAACCTGTTCCATTTCCAGTCCAATTACCTGGTGGTTCTGGGATATCTGTTCCATTTCCTGTCCAGTTACCGGGTGGTTCTGGAATGTCTGTACCATTGCCTGTCCAGTTACCAGGTGGTTCAGGGATATCTGTTCCATTCCCTGTCCAGTTACCAGGTGGTTCTGGAATGTCTGTACCATTGCCTGTCCAGTTACCTGGTGGTTCAGGGATATCTGTTCCATTCCCTGTCCAGTTACCAGGTGGTTCAGGGATATCTGTCCCATTTCCTGTCCAGTTACCGGGTGGTTCAGGGATATCTGTTCCATTTCCTGTCCAATTACCAGGTGGTTCTGGAATATCAGTTCCATTTCCTGTCCAGTTACCTGGTGGTTCAGGGATATCTGTTCCATTCCCTGTCCAGTTACCAGGTGGTTCAGGGATATCTGTCCCATTTCCTGTCCAGTTACCGGGTGGTTCAGGGATATCTGTTCCATTTCCTGTCCAATTACCAGGTGGTTCTGGAATATCAGTTCCATTTCCTGTCCAGTTGCCTGGAGGTTCAGGGATATCTGTTCCATTTCCTGTCCAGTTACCAGGTGGTTCTGGAATGTCTGTTCCATTTCCTGTCCAGTTACCAGGTGGTTCAGGGATATCTGTTCCATTTCCTGTCCAGTTACCTGGGGGTTCTGGGATATCTGTTCCATTTCCTGTCCAATTACCAGGTGGCTCTGGAATGTCTGTACCATTGCCTGTCCAGTTACCTGGTGGTTCAGGGATATCTGTTCCATTCCCTGTCCAGTTACCAGGTGGTTCAGGGATATCTGTTCCATTCCCTGTCCAGTTACCAGGTGGTTCTGGAATGTCTGTACCATTGCCTGTCCAGTTACCTGGCGGTTCAGGGATATCTGTTCCATTCCCTGTCCAGTTACCAGGTGGTTCTGGGATATCTGTCCCATTTCCTGTCCAGTTACCAGGTGGTTCAGGGATATCTGTTCCATTTCCTGTCCAATTACCAGGTGGTTCTGGAATATCAGTTCCATTTCCTGTCCAATTGCCTGGCGGTTCTGGAATGTCTGTGCCATTTCCTGTCCAGTTACCTGGCGGTTCTGGAATATCAGTTCCATTTCCTGTCCAGTTGCCTGGAGGTTCAGGGATATCTGTTCCATTTCCTGTCCAGTTACCAGGCGGTTCTGGAATGTCTGTTCCATTTCCTGTCCAGTTACCAGGTGGTTCAGGGATATCTGTTCCATTTCCTGTCCAGTTACCAGGTGGTTCTGGGATGTCTGTTCCATTTCCTGTCCAGTTGCCAGGCAGGTCTGGAATACCCAAGTTCGTAGACTGCCCAGCACATATTGTTGCCTGGAACCGATAGAAGAGATTTATTATTAATTACTGTAGTTTAATTGTATGTGATAAGTAAAACATTTTTAAATGATAGCTGACACAGTGATAGACAGTAATTCGTGTTGCAATTAAATCTAGGTTGTTGTGAAAAATTATTTCATTAGTGTGGTAGGAAGAAACTTTTGTTGTTAGAAATATTATAGTAATATATTAAACAATATATTTTTCGTATCAGGAGTTTTTATGAAGAATTTGTGGTAACTCATTAACATATTTTCTTCCAAAGATAATGTACTCCAGCTGTCCACAAACAAGATTGTGCTCAAATACCCATGACATACAAATTTGTAGTCACGACATTCTTTGAACTATTCTCGAAGCGTATTTTTGATACAGACATTGAAATTAGCGGCGGTATATGATAAACCCGTCCAAAGTTCCAGCTACCTTCCGTGGTGTCGTTAAGTTCTCCACTGGTCTCTCCTGCAGTGTCTTTGGTGGTGTACAGACTGCTGGCATCATTCAAGAATCTACAGAACAACGCTCTTTTGAAGATTATCGTAGGTCTCTAACTTGTATTCGTCCGAAGTCTGTCTCGAAACTGTGTTCTTTAGGGCCTCTGCCTTCAAGTTTTTTATTTCTCAGACGTTCGAGTACGTGTAAAACACTTAACGACTAAATAACACCCCACATAGTTGTTATATTTAGTAACAGGTTTAACCCAATTCTCTTTGATTCGGATAGAGTCTTCAAGGATATCATAATCTGGCTTTTCGTCTTAAATGAGAACCACTTGTTCCTATTCAATAAGAGGTCTCACTTCCATTTTCCTAGTATCGCATTGCTCTTTTAGGCTGCCACTAGTACCTGATTCCACTTTCCTTTTTACGAAACGTCGCATTCATCGCCTACAGTATGATGTGAGTATTTGGGAATTCCTCCTTTTTTCTGGCATAAATATTTTACTCCTCGTTATTTTCTGTTTTCTTTTCATAATCTGAGGTAGCATGCTAAAGGATTTTCAGTATGCTGATGCTATTGTTCTTCATTTATTAAACCAAACTTTTCAGCTTTCACTTCTCAAGTAAAGCGGTTCCGTCATTTGAAACTGACAAGCTGATTGAAGCATTAATGAAGAGAGTGACAGCATGCATTGTAGTATACCCCTTTATCCGCCATCCCCAGCTGTTGCCTCTGTCTCTACGCAAACCTTGAGTGACGTACATGATTTTACGTATTTATTATTGAAACTTTATACCCTATTCAGCAGAATGCTCCAAGCTCACTTGATATGCAAACTGTATTCACAGAATCACTACATCTATACAACTCAGGCTTAGTTTTATGTTGAAAAAAAATGTGTCGTCTAGAAACAACTCATTTACGTTACATATGTGTTGTTTCATGTTCAGTAGTAACACTTTCGTACGTAAATAAAGGTAAAACGTATCTTTTATGATGTTCCTTGGCTTCTCTTTAATTATGCGAAAAATACAAAGGTTAAAAACTAAAAATTAAGTTGTTATATCTCGGATATCTCGGAAAACATAAGTAGTTTATTTGGCTCTGCAGCCATTTCCACTGGTGACTCATGAGACCAGTTATAGTTTATTGTGAAAGATTTCAGAAGCATTTGAAAAGCAGCAGTCGCATACGAGGGCGTGCTGAAAAGTAATGCCTCAGAATTTTCTTTGTGAAAACTTTCCAAGCTCTTTTAAAAAAAGCAAACTTCATTAACATCCTATATTTTTATTCTTCATGTGTACGTATTTATCACGCTGGCGACGAAGACATTTCTCCCAACAAGATTAGCCGAGCGGTCTCAGGCGCTGCAGTCATGGACAGTGCGGCTGGTCCCAGCGGAGGTTCGAGTCCTCCCTCGGGCATGGGTGTGTGTGTTTGTCCTTAGGATGATTTAGGTTAAGTAGTGTGTAAGCTTAGGGACTGATGACCTTAGCAGTTAAATCCCCTAAGATTTCCCACACATTTCATTTGTCCCAACAAGAGACCAGTTTTCTGATACCGTCACTGCTGAAAGTTTGACAACCTCACCTATGTTTGCACCGCTTCATCACTATGCATGTGAAATTCTCGAAGGTGTTCTTTAAGTTTTGGAAACAGATGAAAATCGGATGGGGCCAAGTCAGGACAGTATCAAGGATGATCTATGATAGCGAACTCAAGGCGTCTGATTGTTACAGATGTCTCAACGCTCGTGTGTGATCCAGTTGAACGAGAGAGTCCTCCCATGTATCGAAGAACTCTCCGAATTCGGAACTCGATTCACAGCACGAGGTTCCTCAGGCACCGACATAGCTGCATTACTCAGCGCCATGTTACATTCTACAATTCGGAGCTTTCTTGCGGCGGGAACGTGAAAAATAAGGATGTAGAATGTTAATTACGGTTGTTTTATTTAAAATGCTGCAAGAGTTTTCACATAAAAAATGGAGGCATTACTTTTCAAGATGCCTTCGTATTTTTGAAAGGTTTTTGACTCGTAGTCTAACAACCCATTTGTAACAGCCCTTTAGCAAAAGTACATTATGACTATACTGGCGAAAAAGTTGGTAAAAGGCAATAATAGTAAAAATCTGACACAAAAAATTTCAATGAGGTGACAAAAATAGTGATATTCACATATATAAACGGCAGTAGTATCGAGTAAACAAGGTACAAAAGAGCAGTGAATGGGCCTGGCTGTCATCCGTACTCAGGTGGTTCGCGTGAAAAGGTTTCCGACGTCATTGTGGCCGCACGACGGCAATTAACAGGCTTTGGACGCGGAGTGGTTCTTGGAGTTAGACGCATTGGACATTTTATTTCGGAAATCGTTAGGGATTTTGTGGTGTCACCGCCAGACACCACACTTGCTAGGTGGTAGCCTTTAAATCGGCCGCGGTCCGTTAGTATACGTCGGACCCGCGTGTCGCCACTATCAGTGATTGCAGACCGAGCGCCGCCACACGGCAGGTCCAGAGAGACTTCCTAGCACTCGCCCGAGTTGTACAGCCGACTTTGCTAGCGATGGTTCACTGAAAATTACGCTCTCATTTGCCGAGACGATAGTTAGCATAGCCTTCAGCTACGTCATTTGCTACGACCTAGCAAGGCGCCATTATCATTTTCTATTTATCTTGTGATGCATGTAACGTCAGACCGATGTTCACCAAGTATGGATTAAAGTTAAGTATTCCAGAAGCTACGTACTCTTTTTTACTAGACTCAACTCCTTTAACTGTTCCAGACCTCACGCCAGCTTGCGTGAGCTTAAACGTGTGCCTTTCGGCTACCTCCTAGTGGCTTGGCTGTCTTGCCAAGTCACAACAGATTTCAAATTTCCGAGATCCACGGTGTCAAGAGTGTGCCGAGAATACCACATTTCAGGCCTTACCTATCACCACGGACAACGCAGTGGCCAAAGATCTTCACTTAACGTTCGAGAGCAGCGCCGTTTGCCTAGAGTTGTCTGTGCTAACGGACAAGCAATATTGTGTAAAATACATCCACATTTACGCAATACTCCGTATGCCGCCTGATAGTAAATGTCGGAGGGTACTTTTCGCACAATTAACCCTCCAACCCGGTTCCACTCATGAATAGTGCGTGAGAAAAATGGTTGTCGGTAAGCCTCTATATTGGTTCTAATTTCTAGAATTTTCTCCTCGTGGTCATTAGGCGAGACCCATTGGGGGGGGGGGGGGAGGGGGTAAGTAATATGTTGTCTGACTCTCTCTCGAAATTTCAGTAGTAAATCTCTTCGTGATGCGCAACGCCTCTCTTGTAACGTCTGCTAATGGAATTTGTATTTGTGTGATGTCCTTAACTTAGTTGGGTTTAAGTAGTTCTAAGTTCTAGGGAAGTGATGACCTCAGAAGTTAAGTCCCATAGTGCTCAGAGCCATTTGAACCCTTTTTAATGAATGACAATGAGCCATATCACAGGGCCACAATTGTTGGCGATTGGTCTGAAGAGCATTCTGGAAAACTCGATGGTTCGTTGATTTGTGGGAGAGGACCAAAGAGCGAGGTCATCGGTCCCATCGGATTAGGGAAGGATGGGGAAGAAAGTCGGCCGTTCCCTTTCAAAGGAACCATCCCGGCATTTGCCTGAAGCGATTTAGGGAAATCACGGAAAACCTAAATCAGGATGGCCGGACGCGGGTTTGAACCTTCGTCCTCCCGAATGCGAATCCAGTGTGCTACCCACTGCGCCACCTAACTCGGTCTGGACAATTCGATTGAATGATGTGGCCACGCAGATCGCCCGACATGGATCCCATGGAACATTTATGGAACATAAACGAGAGGTCAGTTCGTTCACAAAATCCTGCACCAGCAACAGTTTCGCGATTATGGACGGTTGTAGAGACAGCATGTCTTAATATTTCTGTAGGGGACTGCCAACAGCTTGTTGAGTCCATGCCACGTCCAGCTGTTGCACTATGCCGTACAAAAGAGGGTCCGAGACGATATTAGGAGGTTCAAAATGGTTCAAATGGCTCGGAGCACTATGGGAGTTAACTTCTGAGGTCATCAGTCGCCTAGAACTTAGAACTAATTAAACCTAACTAACCTAAGGACAACACACACATCCATGCCCGAGGCGGGATTCGAACCTGCGACCGTAGCCGTCGCTCGGCTCCAGACTGTAGCGCTATTAGGAGGTATCCCATGATTTTTGTCACCTCATTATATAGCTCAATAACAATTTATTCTACCTTCTGGAAGGTATTTGAACGAACTGCTGTAGTCAGGTTAAAGAACATAGCACGAACAATATTATTTCATAACCTCAGTTCGAACTTAGTAAAAACGAATACGCTGTGTGTCGTGAATTACCGATTCATGGCACAGCTGAAGTCCTGCCTTTCTGACCAACTGGCACCAGTGCTGGTGGTGCGTTCCCGCCGTATCAGAGCGCAGAATAGCTGAGCGCATTGCCACGATGAGGCAAGCAGTGGCTGCGAGAGGCAACAGACAGTGTAGTGTAGTGTGAGACGAGGAAGCGGCACCAACCTCGAGTCAGCACTGGGGTCTGTGGGTAGCAGCGGCAGAACTTTGCATTTGGTGCTGGACAAAGAATGGCAAACCGGCCAGTCTTGTTTACATACAGGTGTGGCTAGGTCAGTGAGTTGGCTGGTGAGCAATAGCGTCTGGCTGCTGTCGGCCAATGGTAGTAGCCTCGTGTGTGTGGACGACAGGGTGGCTGCAGTCATCAGGGAAACCGGACAATAAACGAGTTGCGGGCGGTATGCCGAAAGCCAATGAAGAAGCACAACAGCAAGAGAACAACTGAGAGGTGAGTCAGTTGGACAAGACAGGGCGTCCATTTCACGTGGCCAGCAGTGGAGGTAGCCAGGTGGAGTAAGGGCTTGAGCTTGCTGCGACCGGCTGGCCGGTCGCAGGTTCGAATCCTGCCTCGGGCATGGATGTGTGTGCTGTCCTTAGGTTATTTAGGTTTAAGTAGTCCTAAGTCTAGGGGACTGATGACCTCAGATGTTAAGTCCCATAGTGCTCAGAGTCATTTGAACCATTTTGCAGCGACCTGTTATCAATGAGAGGTATTAATTCCTGTTCCCGGGAAGCAGGCAGTCCTTTGGACGGTGGTGCACGGGGAAGGGTGTTGTGTCTTGTGCTCGGCAGAAAACTTCCGATGTGCAAACACCTGTTTGGCGTTTATTATTTGCCACAACGGCAGGGCTCATCCAGGGGCTAGTATTGTTCTCTGAGACAGGTTGTTGTACGAAAATATTCTGTATGAATTAGATCCAAAGTGCGTACCTCATTTTATCATCAGTTGTGCTTAACTGATTAACAATTCCGACTTCTAACTTCTGATCTTGTTGAATTACTGTTCTGACCTATTTTGTCCAAAGGCCAGTTTTGTGTAGCCTGGTACATCGTGCCTCAAGTTTCCATTTCCTGTTTCTCCTGTTCATTACTTATATTTGTATTAGTTTCGGAGCTTGGTGTTTCATCTCTAGTGGTTTAACTTTGGGTATTGTGTCCTGAGCTACAACCTAGCTATTTTAGTTTTCTTGCCATGCCTTTCGGCTCGTGTATTAGTTATTAGTGGTAATGTATTCTATTGTGTCATGCCCTACTTGTTATTGTAAAGCGAAATTAATTTGGAGAGCATTAGCAGAAAGAATCATTCACTTGTGGGATAGACGGTTGACGCCAAGTCTAGATCACTTAAATACCTTATAAGGGAATTATGTACTTTTAAGTGGGAAAAAGATTAACAGTTTTGCCGGGGCTTGCTACGACACAGTACATGGTGATCGCAGACACTCCAGCAGTACTCCAGAGCTAGTATTCTATACGTGGTCTCCTTTATAGATGAGCCACACATTCCTAAAATCTTCTCAGTAAACTGAAGACCGTTAGCATTTGCTGTTACTGAAATTACGTGCTCTTTCCGTTTCATATCGCATTCCAACGTAACGACCAAACATTCAATCGACGTCTCTGTGTCAAGCAGCGTACCACTAATACTGTATTCGATCATTACAGGATTGTTCTTCCAACTCATCTACGTTATTACATTTTTCTACATTTAGGACATGCTGGCATTTATCACACCAAATTGAAATTATCTCTCAGTCTTCGCGTATCCTCCTAAAGTTACTCAACGATGCCAGTTCCTGGAACATTACAGTGTCATCAGAAAACAGCCCCCGATTGCTGCTCACCCTATCGGTCGGCCTGTTAATGAACATACAGAACAATAGCGGTCCCATCACATTTGCCTGGGAACTGCTGACGATACGTTTATCTCTTAACGAACACCCGCTGTCCAGGACAACGTACCGCGTTGTATTCTTTAAGGAGTCTCGAGCCACTCACATATCGGGGCAACCCACTCATGTTCGGTATAATCGGCCTTTCGTTAAAAGTATGCAGTGCAGCACCGTGTCAAATGCTCCCTGGTAGTCTAAGAATATGGAATCTGTCTGTTGTTCTTCATTCATAGTTCCCAGGATATCATATGAGAAAAGGGAAAGCTGAAACTCACACGAACGGTGCTTTCTAAAACGGTGCTGATTCGTGGACAGAAGTGTTTCTATCTCAATGAAATTATATTCGAACTTATAAGAATTCAACAGCAAACCGACTTGAAGGATATTGGCCTGTAATTTTGTGGATCAGATCTTATACCGTTCTTACACTCAGGAGTCCCCTGCGCTCTTTTCCAGTCGCTTGGGACTTTGCCCTGGACGAGAGACTGGCAATAAATAGAAGCTAAGCAAGGGGCCAAACCCAGGATTACTAAGCTTTACGCAGTTTTTAGAAATGAATTTCTAATGCTTTAAATCACTATATTCTATTCGTCCCTGTGCAACTTACATGTAAATATTTTGGATATGTATACCGTAGCCATAGAATACTCGGTATGATTTCATCTTCAGTCATTGTAATATGTTATCCTACAACGTTTGTTTATTCTGTAAATAATACTATATGTTAAATTTTTGTAGCATAAATGACGTAGCCCACATCAAATATACAATTTAGTGCCTCACTGTTCAACGGGATGACTAAAGAGTGAGTCAATCAATATATACAATACAACAGGTTTTGTTCATCATTGTAGGGAGAAATTTAGAAATGAAAGGGAAGCTACATAGACGAACAGATTCGACATCATCAAAAATGTTACCAGACGTTATAGAGCATGTTCTCAGGCCCTTGAAAGAAGAAAACGGAGAACACAGCGGAACCATCAAGAGGGGCTTTGTGCATCAGGGAGAGGTTTACTATTGAAATTTGGAGAGAGCACTTTGCGGGATGAGTCGGAGAATATGTTACTTACTTCCAAATACATTACGTATAATGACTACGAAGATAAAATTCAAGAAATTAGAGCCAGTACAGAGGTTTACCGACGATCGCGCCATTCACGAATGGAAAAGGACAGAGGGGATCAGTTAGTGGTGTCAGAAGTACCCTCCACCACACACCATCAGCTGTCATGCGGAGTATGATATGTATTGTAGATTTTAGATATTTTCTTGATGATATTCTACGGTTTGTCTCTAATACAGAAATACTTCATTATGCACTGTAGGATCTTGATCGAGGTTGTACGAGAGCAGTTTGCAAATCAAAAATAATATGACTAACGTAATGTGTAATCATCATCTGGAAAATGAAACAGTACCATTTACTTAACAATGAATACATGGAATCACGTGATAAGGTTTCATTTTTATTTTGGGCAGTTGAAGCTAATGACTAGACGGACAAGTAAAAAGTAAACAGACAGGGGAAAGTGATCTGCTGTGCTTATGGAAAACTAAATAGGCTTTCTAAATTAATCTTCCGATAGGTCTGGGAAGAAATGTTTCCACTCACCTTGTTACCTATTCTAGCTTATGACGTGGAGTCATGTCGAATACAAAGGACAAATTAGTGTCGATAAGAGATTAATGGAGAAATACATGTTAGGAGAGACAGAATAAAACACACGGTTCAGTGGAAAAATGCAATAAAAAATTTAATTATAACTGTAGTGATAAATGAATTGGATGAGACCGGGACATATGACCTCGTGAATGGGCGATGGGTGAACCAAGAAACTGCTTTAGATGAGACTATTAGAACGACCTAGTAGAACCTGAATGACACAAGAAAACAAACAGGGATTATGTTCAAACAACTGACGGTAACGCAGCCGACTGACGAACTGGACACCAGCCGATATTTTTACAGATGCACATTCGGTTATTTTCAGGCAACAGCTGCAACGAGAGAGCGCTTTACAAGTAGTCGGGACTAAATCGACCAACAACCGTAACAGCACATTTTCTTGCCACAGCACTCTCTCGTGGCAGTTACGCCTTGAAAATGACGGTGTGTTCACCTGTCTAAATATCGGTATTTATCGAAGACGTCACTCGGCTGCATTCCCGTAATCTGTTTGAACGTTTTGTATGCCGGGAGAAACCCAAGTTTCAAACAGGAGCTATACTGATGGTCACAGCTGAAGACCAACATTCGTGGAAAAGCTTTGATATTCCAGATACTTTAAGACAACAAATTGTGTATTGAAGTCTAAAACAAAAAAATAAAGATCTACGCATCACTAAGGAATTATCCGAATAGGGTAGAAATCGATAGCTGTGACGTACGTATACAGGCAGAGGAATGATTACAGTTTCAGAAAAATTGGATGATTCATTCAATAAATTGAACTTCACAAATTGGGCAAGTCGATAACATGTGGGTCCACCTCTGGCCCTTATGCATGCAGTTCATCGACTTGGCGTTGATTGATAGAGTTGTTAGATGTCTTCCTGAGGGATGTCGTGCCTAACTCTGTCCAGCTGGTGCTGTAGATCGTCAAATTCCCCTACTGATCCGTGGTAAAAATTGCTGTTTTGAAGAGCGCGCCGCAGCTCGTAGTGTGAAGCAGTCGCTCTCCGTTTCTGGCGGTGGCACCGCTGTGGCCATCGCAGCTTTGGTGTCTTCCTCTGGTGGGAAAGGGGAAAGGTTGCCTGTTCATGTGCATTTAAGGGGCGCTGTGAGCTCGACAGTCGGTCAGTCTGGGTCAGTCTCACGTCCCCAGTTTGCTAGTCTGTCTCTCGTCCGCATTTGTTAGGCAGTCAGTGTCTGTCTGTCGTTCGGAGTGCTAGTATGTCGTTCGGATCAACCCTTAAAGCCGGGAAAATGAGAGTCTTCCCACTCCGCCAGTAAGAGAACTCAGGGAGTGGTCGCCCGGTCGGGGCTTAGTTCCTGCATCTGAGCCTGCGCGTTACGCCGCCAGTCTGCTCGAGTTTGCTCAGGCAATGGTCATTGGCGGTTGGATCGATTGGTTGGTCGGTCACGCACTGAGACTTGTCCGCCTTGAGCGTCGGCGGATGTGAGGTCGCCAAGTGAGTCGAGTGGGCCGCGCCGTATAGCGAGGGGTAGTGACTTCGCGGTCGACACGAGAGCAACAGGAGTAAACCCACGACATCAGTCTGGCCAGTGCGAGCTACGACGCCATGAGACGGGAGATCGGCGAGCCTTCCTGCGTCCGTTGAAGCGGCTGGCAGCGGACGGTTCAGGAGAGTGATTTGGGAGGGTGCTGCGCCAGGTCTTCTCGAGGAATCGCAGTTTATTAGAAGTTAAGTGATTGGTGACATGTTGTTTGATTTACCCTTGTTAAATTCTACTTGTTTTCTTAGTGAAGTTACCAGCCGTTTTGCTTTGGGGTCGTCCCACCATTCTTCTCCGTTTTCCCACCCGCGGGAAGGTGGTTGTTTATAAATTGGTTGGTCCATTTTTCCCTTGAGGAGCATGGGCGGGTTAGAGCAACCTGCGGTTCGGGTTGTTCGGCAATGCCCCTATCAATCTACCGTACGTTAGTAGCTGCCTCTGTCACGTTTGTCGGATTTGGTGTATTAACGAATTTATTGCTTGGAGTCTAACGACCTAATACCTGAAATATGTTTTGATCTTTGGAAACTTTGATATTATTCCCTATGATCTTGAGAGGCGGTATCTGTGTACTGTAGAGCATCTTAACTATTGTTTGGCCAACTGTGTAGAATTTTATATAAGATTGCATTTCATGGGCTTTTATTTAAATGATCATTTTAGTATATAAAGTTGCCACCCTTTCACTGTAAGGCTTTTCTTATAAGTTAAAATCAAGTTGCACCTACGGTGGCAAGGTCAATATTTTCATTGTTAGTGTTTTGTACCATTTCCATCCCTCCTACGGGGGGTGCATAGTTTGTGCGCTTGTGTAAATTGTTAAAATTATTAGTTTAAAGTAATCTGGTGTGTTGCAGATTTGCACCAGTGTAGTCTTTCGGAAGCTGTTGTCAGCGGTCGTAACTACGGCCGTGTCAAAAGAGAGTGGCAAGGTTCTCTGCCCAAAAGCTCATACAGTCAAAACTTGTTTCTTTCTGCCTCTGAATAAATTGTAACTTTGATATTTAGAGGGTGCTTTCTGATTATAATTTTAAATCTGTTTTTTTTTTAAAAAATGCTTTTAAACACTATTAAAGTGAATAAAAATTCCCATTTGTTAAAAGGAATTTGATTATGATTTCATCAGTTGCTCCCTGGCAACTACTTCCATGTTTACATAGTGTGATTAAATGTGTTAATGTTATCGATGAATCGCTAGTAAATAAAGTAAATTCTTAAGAATATTCTTTGAAAATAAATCACGGTTCACATACTGATAATGCTCCAAATATTTTCAGCTGGGGAGAGATCTGGTGACCTTAAAGGCCATGATAGGGCTTGGCAAGCACAATTACAAGTAGTAGAAACTCTCACCATGTGCGGGCGAACGTTATCTTGCTGAAATATCACCCCAGACTGGCTTACACGAGGGACAACAAAACGGGGCGTAGAATATCATGAACGCACCGCAGTGTTGAAAGAGTGCGCGGATGAAACCAAAGAGGTCGTGCTGTGAAATGATATGGTACCCCACACCATAACTCACGTATGTCGGGTCGTACGCCAGGTTCGTATCCCAATACTGTCCGAGCGTCTCCAGGCACGTCTTCGGCCTGGAATCTCATTGACTGGGCGCAGAAGTGTCTTCAGTGATGAGTCCTGCTTCGAACTGAGCCCCAGTGACCAGCAAAGACGTGTCTCGAGACGCCCCAGGCAGCGGTTGGATAACAACTTGACTGTCGCACGCCATACGGCGCAACAATCAGGAGTGATAATCTGGGTGCCATTTCTTTTCATAGCAAATCCTCCCTTTCGTTGTCATCCGCAGCACCCTTACTGCACAAGGGTACGTCGAAGATATTGTATGCCCCGTTGCCCTTCGTGCCAAGCCGCCCTGGGCTTACACTTCAGTAAGATAATGTCCGTCCGCTAACGGCGATAGTTTCTACTACTTGTCTTCTTGCTTTCCGAAACGTACTTTGTGGTGCAAGGTCACCGGATCTCTTCCCAATTGAGAACGTTTGGAGCATTATGGACAGGGTTCTCCAACCAGCTCGTGATTTTGACGATCTAACAATTCATTTGGATATAATTTAGCACGATATCCCTCAGGAGGACATTCAACAACTTTATCAGTCAGTGCGAAGCCGAATAACTGCGTGCGTAACTGCCAGAGGTGCACCGACGTGTTATTAACTTGCTCAATTTGTGAAGCTCTTTCCCTTGAGTAAATCATCCACTTTTTCTGAAACTAATCATTTGTTTGTCTGTACATTTACAGCATATATACAGATTTCCGTCCAATTCGGATATTTCCATCGTGCTTGGTGAGTATTTTTCTTTTGTTTTAGAATGTGCCTTGTGTAGACAGAAACACACTTCGCAAAACTAAGTCTCTAATGGATCTGAAGAGGAAAGTTTTGACCTATGGCAGTGACGCCCTGATTAAAAATGGTTCAAATGGCTCTGAGCACTATGGGACTTAACATCTATGGTCATCAGTCCTCTAGAACTGAGAACTACTTAAACCTAACTAAGGACGTCACACAACACCCAGTCATCACGAGGCAGAGAAAATCCCTGACCCCGCCGGGAATCGAACCCGGGTCCCTGATTCAAAACTGGATATTAAGCGTCTGTGATGACATCCATTATCATGCCAGAAGTCTTTTCCTGTGAGACATTTTTGACACTAACTAGTCCATTATAACTGTTGGGGCTTTGCTCTTTATAGCCATTGGGGCTTTCTACAGACTAGATGTGTTTCTCTAGTAAATATCAGCAAAAAAGAAGACGAGAAAAGCTGGTGGCAGATACTATAATGTAACGAGACTCGATAATAAATACAGAAACTTTTCTTTGGGGCCGGCCGGAGTGGCCGAGCGGATCTAGGAACTAAAGTCTGGAACCGCAGCGACCGCTACGGTCGCAGGTTCGAATTCTGCCTCGGGCATGGATGTGTGTGATGTCTTTAGGTTAGTTAGGTTTAAATAGTTCTAAGTTCTAGGGGACTGATGACTTCAGAAGTGAAGTCGCATTTGAACCTTTTTTTTGCCTGTCGTCAAATGGCGCTCTACTTATCTTCCTTTTAACATAATTACCTCAATAATATTCTAAATGACATATCACTTTTATTTTTCAACTACTAACAGATATTTGGCCAATGGCCTTGGCCGCAGTGGTAACAACGGTCCCGTCAGATCACCAAAGTTAGGCGCTGTCACGCTGGACTAGCACTTGGATGGGTCACCATGCGGTCTTCTGAGTGCTTTTGGCAAGCGGGTGCACTCAGTCCTTGTGGGGCAGACTGAGGAGCTACTTGATTGAGAAGCAGCTGCTCCGGTCTCGTAAACTGACCTACCGCCGGGAGAGCAGTGTGCTGACCAGATGCCCCTCCATATCTGCATCCAGTGACTCCAGTGGGCTGAGGATGACACGGCGGCCGGTCGGTACCGTTGGGCCTCCATGGCCTGTTCGGGCGGAGTTATGTTTAGTTTTAACAGATACTTAGGTGCTCCTAAGTTTGCTCCACGGGAGAAGTCACTTTTGATGGCAAAAGCAACGCTTTCTTCCTACTTAATGCAGATAACATAGTGTTGTTTTTCATATTAAGCAAGCATCTACACTACTAGCTATTAAGAGTGCTACACCACGAAGATGACGTGCTACAGACGAGAAATTTAACCGACAGGAAGAAGATGCTGTGATATGCAAATGATTAGATTTTCAGAGCATTCACACAAGGTTGGCGCCGGTGGCGACACCTACAACGTGCTGACATGAGGAAAGTTTAAAAGCGATTTCTCATATACAAACAGCATTTGACCGGCGTTGCTTGGTGAAACGTTATTGTGATGCCTCGTGTATGGAGGAGAAATGCGTACCATCTCGTTTCCGACTTTGATAAAGGTCGAATTGTAGCCTATCGCGATTTCGGTTTATCGTATCACGACATTGCGGCTCGCGTTGGTCGAGATCCAATGACTGTTAGCAGAATATGGAATCGGTGGGTTCAGGAGGGTAATACGGAACGCCGTGCTGGATCCCAACGGCAGTCGAGGTGACAGGCATCTTATCCGCATGGCTGTAACGGATCGTGCAGCCACGTCTCGATCCCTGAGTCAACAGATGGGGACGGTTGCAAGACAACAACTATCTTCACGAACAGTTCTACGACGTTTGCAGCAGCATGGATTATCAGCTCGGAGACCATGGCTGCGGTTACCCTTGACGCTGCATCACAGACAGGAGCGCCTGCGATGGTGCACTCAACGACGAACCTGGGTGCACGAATGGCAAAACGTCATTTTTGCAGATGAATCCAGGTTCTGTTTACAGCATCCTGATGGTCGCATCTGTGTTTGGCGACATCGCGGTGAACACACATTGGAAACGTGTTTTCGTCATCGCCATACTGTTGTATCACCTGGCGTGATTGTATGGTGTGCCATTGGTTACCCGTTTCGGTCACCTCTTTTTCTTATTGACGGCACTTTGAACAGTGGACGTTACATTTTAGATGTGTTACGACCCGTTGCTGTACCCTTCATTCGATCCCTGCGAAACACTACATGTCAGCAGGATAATGCACGACCACATGTTGCAGGTTCTATACGGGCCTTTCCGGATACAGAGAATGTTCGACTGCTGCCCTGGCCAGCACATTCTCCAGATCTCTCACCAACTGCAAACATCTGGTCAATGGTGGCCAAACAACTGGCTCGTCACAATACGCCAGTCACTACTCTTGATGAACTGTGGTATCGTGTTGAAGCTGCATGGGCAGCTGTACCTGTACACTCCATCCAAGCTCTGTTTGACTCAATGCCCAGGCGTATCAAGGCTGTTATTAGGGCCAGAGGTGGTTGTTCTGGGTACTGATTTCTCAGGATATATGCACCCAAATTGCGTGAGAAAGTACTCACATGTCAGTTCTTGTATAATATATTTGTGCAATGAATACCCGTTTATCATATGCATTTCTTCTTGGTGTAGCAATTTTAATGGCCAGTAGTGTATTTACAGTAGAAATTTTCAATAATGTAATTTCTTTCATTCGAGGAAATTAGTTGTGATCGTCGTTCAGATAAGATACCAAATATCTGAATTTTGTGAACCAGGAAAATGTAATGCGCACATATTTCAGAGTAGGGTACATGCCGTAACGTTTATATTGTGACAGACTGAATGGGGTAAATAATAACGCATCGGTTGCTGTACCACAGTTGGATGCGGGTAGCGAGTCGTAATAATTGGTATCTCTAAGGCACAAAACTACTAATACCTAAAGGTTGGATTCTTAGTATTCAGTACTATAATTAGTGTAACAGCAACACTTCTTATACTCACGGCCAAGGCAAAGCACAGGAAGTGAATGACGACCCGCGCCTTCATCTTGACGCAGTGTGACTGGCTTCAGTCGTGACAACAGTTTTTATAGTTGTTCGCAGTTGCGTGTTGCTACCAGCTGTCTTTTCTTTTCTTCCGCCCCTGAGAACAGCTCATTCTACATATATGAAGTGTGGTGTCTGCATTATATGTTTAACCAGCTGTGACAACGTTGACAATGAACAGCCTGACATTGCATGACATTTCTTCGCAAACATGTTTTCTTTTCCTGGCGACCAGTACCATGCCAGTAGTCTAACCCAGGTTCACTGAAGGATGACTTGATGACTTGCAAAAAAAAAAAAAAAAAAAAAAAAAAAGTATTTTACGGACTGAGTGAAAAAACGTTTCGTCGATTCGGAATGTGGACAAACTGACGGCATAGAGCGGAGAGTAGTGCAGCATTGCAAGAAAAAGTTGCTTTCCCCCTTTCATTTCTACTTCAGTTTCTTTACGACAAGCGATTTGTACTGATAAGTAAACGAAACAGCGAGTTATACACTTCTGAGCTATAAAAATACTTCTTGTATTCGCTGTTGGATATCTTCACAGTATCCGTCGATCTCCTGTGTTCATTCACCTAGCTACAGCACGCTTTCGCAGTTCTTTCTACATACACAGTAACTGTACGTGAATGTGACGATAAATATAAAAAAGTATTCTAGTGTTACTTCGACTTAAAAACAGTATGATATGAATATTGATTTTCGAACATCAACTAACAAGTGTATAGAGAGTTACCTACGGGTAATATGCAGAAAGCGGTCCACTGAATCTTCGAATCTGACCTCTAACTTAGATAATCTTCCACATACAGAAATTTTATTATGTTCTTCTGTAACTCTGATGGTAACTTTTTTGATTGTGGAAGTCTCAGATATAGTATACGACATTTACATCTTTTACAAGTGATCCTGATTACAACTGACGCAAACATTATCCTCTGAATATATGTAGCAGATGACATTCTATTATTGATTTAATAGCTCCTTTCCTTTCACGAATCCAAACGAAATAGTGTAAAACTCTTCTCAGAAGTTCTGAAAAGGCGCCTATCAGATATGCATCGAGATTCAGTCATATTACTACGCAGCTATCAACAGAAATACGCTGTAGGCCTACAAAACAAATTATTCAATCATTACTTGGTTGAAACATGGACATAAAATATAATCCTTTTCCAACTGGAAAAGAAACTATTTCATTGTGTACAATAAATATATTCTCCGCTACATGCGTTATCATTAAATATTTACTGTTGAAAACATCTTTCTTCTTTCCGGTTCTGCAGCAACTGAAAGAAGTCTGTACAGAATTATTTTTAAATTTTAAAGTATATTTTATCAACTCATATTATTTTCTGAATATTGTTGCTTGTAAATACGTGTACATCGTTGAAGATATTCTTTTTTGTAAAGGCACACAATTTAATTCTCAGTTTTTTGTTTTAGCATTGTATATTGAATTGTGCGTTGAATTTCGTAATGCTTCAGGTTTTGAGGCTTTCGTTAATCCTTATACTGGCATCAGGTTTTTTGCACGTATGACAAACGGTTGCGTCGCACGTCAGTCAACCTAGCTTATGTAATCGGGTAGGGCGGGCGTTACATTCAGCTTCCTTTAGCATCTGATATGAATGGATGGCAGCTGTAAATGACGTCGGGTGATGCTGAAGGAATTAGATTAGGAAATGAGACACTTTAAGTAGTAAAGGAGTTTTGCTATTTGGGGAGCAAAATAACTGATGATGGTCGAAGTAGAGAGGATATAAAATGTAGACTGGCAATGGCAAGGAAAACATTTCTGAAGAAGAGAAATTTGTTAACGTCGAGTATAGATTTAAGTGTCAGGAAGTCGTTTCTGAAAGTATTTGTATGGAGTGTAGCCATGTATGGAAGTGAAACATGGATGATAAAGAGTTTGGACAAGAAGAGAATAGAAGCTTTCGAAATGTAGTGCTACAGAAGAATGCTGACGATAAGGTGGGTAGATCACGTAACTAATGAGGAGGTATTGAATAGGATTGGGGAGAAGAGAAGTTTTGCACAACTTGACTAGTAGAAGGGATCGGTTGGTAGGACATGTTTTGAGGCATCAAGGGATCACAAATTTAGCATTGGAGGGCAGCGTGGAGAGTAAAAATCGTAGAGGGAGACCAAGAGATCAATACACTAAGCAGATTCAGAAGGATGTAGGTTGCAGTAGGTACTGGGAGATGATGAAGCTTGCACAGGATAGAGTAGCATGGAGAGCTGCATCAAACCAGTCTCAGTACTGAAGACCACAACAACAACAATGAACGAAAGTTGTATGTTCTGAAATTATACATGCGCGAGGGTGGTGGGTGGGAGCAGACGTTATTAGGAAGGACAGAATAAGTAGGGAGATGTGCGAGAGGGTTTTCTGATATAGGAAATGAAGTAAAAGATGTGTGAAAGTTTAATTCTGGGTAGGAACTGCCCTTTCCATTGTGTCCTGTGCATTTTAGTTGGTAGCTTAGGAGCATTATGTGTCCTGTCGATTTGAAATGCGTAAGATTTTCCACGATAATGGCTACAGAGTTATTATTGATGTATGAAACTCTCTTAAAATAAAATAGTAATGACAATGCGTATGCTAAAGACTACGAGGAGAGCTAGACATTCAAAGACTTGGAATAAATACCAAAATTTGGGGTTTCCGGAAACCTGCACAACGTGGGTCACGGAAAGGATAAATAAGAAAAGTTTTTGATAGACGTGGGTGATTTTTGGCATGATAGTAGTGCCAGTAGATAGAATGTACAAAGGTCACAAAATTTATTGGATAGTGATATGCACATACACACATTGCGCCTGTATCGCGTACGTAACTTATAAAATGGCGGCTAATTGTCGAAGCTGTTATTTGTACTCAGCTGATTCGTGTTAAACAGTTTCCGACGTGATTATGGCCCCACGACGGGAATTAACAGAGAATGATAGTTGGAGCTGGACGCCTGGAACATTCCATTTCGGAAATAAGAAATTCAATATTCAAAGATCTATAACATCAATAGTGTTCCGGCAATACCAAATTTCAAGCATTACCTCTCACCACGGACAACGATTTGACCAAAACTTCACTTCACGACCGGGGGGCAGCGGAGCTTGCATAGACTTGTCAGTGCTAACACTGCGTGAAAAAACCACAGAAATCAATGTGCGTCGTACGACGGCGAAATTTGGCGTTAACGG
This sequence comes from Schistocerca piceifrons, assembly GCF_021461385.2. NCBI lineage: Eukaryota > Metazoa > Arthropoda > Insecta > Orthoptera > Acrididae > Schistocerca > Schistocerca piceifrons. The sequence goes on along the minus strand of NC_060139.1, from coordinate 968,425,933 downwards.
GCCATGATAGCAGACGACCGACGCGAGTGCCTTTGCTAACAGCACGAAATCACCTACAGCACCTTTCCTGGGCTCGTGGCTATATGAGTTGGGCCTTAGATGACTGGAAAACCATGATCTGTTCACATGAGTCCCGATTTTATTTGGCAAGTGCTGATGGTAGGGTTCGAGTGTGGCGCAGACCACACGAACCCACAGATCTAAGTTGTCAGCAAGGCACTGTGAAAGTTGCTGGTGGTTCCATAATGGTGTGACCTGTGTTTCTATGGAATGGATTGTGTCCTCTGGTCCAACTGAACCAATCATTAACTGAATATGGTTATGTAGATCTGTCAACACCTGCTTTCTTTGGAATTGGAATTATTACATTCTTCTTGAAGTCTGAAGGTATTTCACCTGTCTGATATATCTTGCTCAAGAGATGGTAGAGTTTTGTCAGGGCTGGCTCTCCCAAGGCTGTCAGTAGTTCTAAGGGAATGTTGTCTATTCCCGGGGCCTTGTTTCGACTCAGGTCTTTCAGTGCTCTGTCAAACTCTTCACGCAGTATCATATCTCCTATTTCGTCTCCATCTACATTCTATTCCATTTCTATAATATTGTCCTCAAGAACATCGCCCTTGTATAGACCGTCTATATACTCCTTCCACCTTTCTGCTTTCCCTTCTTTGCTTAGAATTGGGTTTCCATTTGATCTCTTGATATTCATGCAAGTGGTTCTCTTTTCTCCAAAGGTCTCTTTAATTTTCCTGTAGGCAGTATGTACCTTACCCCTAGTTATATGTGCCTCTACATCCTTACATTTGCCCTCTAGCCATCCCTGCTTAGCCATTTTGCACTTCCTGTCGATCTCATTTTTGAGACGTTTGTATTCCTTTCTGCCTGCTTCATTTATTGCATTTTTATATTTTCTCATTTCATCAATTAAATTCAATATTTCTTCTGTTACCCAAGGATTTCTACTAGCCCTTGTCTTTTTACCTGCTTGATCCTCTGCTGCCTTCACTACTTCATCCCTCAGAGCTACCCATTCTTCTTCTACTGTATTTCTTTCCTCCATTCCTGTGAATTGTTCTCTTATGCTCTCCCTGAAACTCTCTACAACCTCTGGTTTAGTCAGTTTATCCAGGTCCCATCTCCTTAAATTCCCACTTTTTTACAGTTTCTTCGGTTTTAATCTACAGTTCATAACCAATAGATTGTGGTCAGAGTCCACATCTGCCCCTGGAAGTGTCTTACAATTTAAAACCCGGTTCCTGAGTCTCTGTCTTTCTATTACATAATCTATCTGCTACCTTCTAGTATCCCCAGGCTTCTTCCATGTATACAATCTTCTTTCATAATTCTTGAATCAAGTGTTAGCTGTGATTAAGTAAAGCTCTGTGCAAAATTCTACCAGGCGGCTTCCTCTTTCATTTCTTAGCCCCAATCCATATTCACCCACTACGTTTCCTTCTCTCCCTTTTCCTACTATCGAATTCCAGTCAGCCATGACTATTAAATTTTCGTCTCCCTTCACTATCTGAGTATTTTCTTTTATCTCATCATACATTTCATCATTCTCTTCGTCATCTGAGGAGTTAGTTGGTATATAAGCTTGTACTACTGTGGTAGGCGTGGACTTCGTATCTATCTTGGCCACAATAATGCGTTCACTATGCTGTTTGTAGTAGCTTACCCGCATTCCTATTTTCCTAATCATTATTAAACCTACTCCTGCATTACCCCTATTTGATTTTGTATTTATAACCCTGTACTCACCTGACCTGAAGTCTTGTTCCTCCTGCCACCGAACTTCACTAATTCCCACTATATCTAACTTTAACCTGTCCATTTCCCTTTTTAAATCTGACATTCCACGTTCCGATCCGTAGAATGCCCGTTTTCTTTCTCCTGATAACAACGTCCTCCTGAGTAGTTCCCGCTCGTAGATCCGCTTGGGGGACTATTTTACCTCCGGAATATTTTACCCAAGAGGACGCCATCGTCATTTAACCATACAGTAAAGCTGTAATTTCCCCTTGCTTTCAACCGTTCGCAGTACCAGCACAGCAAGGCCTTTTGCTTAGTGTACAAGGCCAGATCAGCCAATCATCCAGACTGTTGCCCCTACAACTACTGAAAAGGCTGCTGCCCCTCTTCAGGAACCACACGTTTGTCTGGCCTCTCAACAGATACCCCTCCGTTGTGGTTGCACCTACGGTACGGCCATCTGTATCGCTGAGTCACGCAAGCCTCCCCACCAACGGCAAGGTCCATGGTTTATGGGGGGCGGGGGGGATTACAGGATAGGATTCTTTATTTGAGCTACGTCAAACCGTGTTAAGTGTTGCACAGAAGGCATCACTTTCCTTATTTTACTGTACATGACCAAATGAATCTGCTTACTATTAGTTGAGGGAGACATAAACTGATTGTCAAAATACTGATAGGTGTGAGGAACAGGATTTCGTTATTCACGTAGTCCATGTTTCGGAATCTAGCACAAAGGAATGCATTGTGATATCAGTCAACACTCAACATGATAATTTACCCCGTGTGAACATGGCTTGAAACACAAAACGGCCGGCATGAACCCGAGTGCAAAACTGAGTTGAAGGCAAGAGCATGTCGCGATCTTACAAAAATAAAATAAAAGTGCGGCACCTGATGAAAAGATGCCGGCCAGCGTCCAACACATCCCAGTGCAGATCCGCACTGAACTGAACACAGCTGCAGTGAATGGCTTCCGCCAGCCCACGCGTTCCTCTAACCGAAATTCGCTGCAGGGCCTCCGATTGGCTATGGCAAGGCGAAGTCCCTGACCAGCGTGGGATATATAGGGTGGTCATAAAAAGCTTTCGCTACTTGACAGGGCCGCAATGAAAAACGACTGATCGTAGGGCAATGAAACTTTCTGGAAGCATTTGTCATGATATGCGGAAGCCAAATAACGAATAAACAACTGAAAGAAACATACGTTAATTTCTAAATGAGAGAGTAACACTGTTAATTGAGTACTATTTTTACATTTCAGATTACAAACGCTCCTGAAGCTGACGAAATTCTGGAAGATTATACGGATACCGTTTCATAACTGTTCGTAGTACTTTTCGAACGATGGACCGTGGAATATTCAGCCGTCGTGTCACAGCTCGTGCCCTACTTGAAGATCACACATTGCGTCCACTGTTCGCAGTCATGGCATCAGTAACTTATTCAACTGTTCGTGGCTCCCGGGAGCAATTGCCAAATCGCCAGGTAATTCTAACTACCCAGTCACGTTCTTCAGTCCCGGGTCGCAAAGAGGATCTGTCCGTATTCCTTCAATGCGTCGAAACTCACTAAGAGTAGCAGCACACATGCCTGTCTTTAACCAGGCCTATATTGACTTTTTTGCAACTGTTATGCCACGCATTGAAACCCGTCAGAAATACTTTGGCTAAATAGCAGGTTGGCGGGCGCGCACTTGTGCACTAAGGTAAAAAGTTACGCGAGTAGCTAATGTGTTTCAAAATGCAATGCGGTTCTACGAAAGGCGAGGTGCATCCCTTTAGGTAACAGTAACTCATGGAGTCGTAGTAAATGGTTGTACTTCGTTTTTACACGAGTACGTTTTAAATGTTTTGTACAGTGGGCGCTGTATATGTACACTACTGACCATTAAAATTGCTGCACCAAGAAGAAATGCATATGATAAACGGGTATTCATTGGACAAATATGTTATACTAGAACTGACATGTGATTACATTTTCACGCAGTTTGAAGGCATATATCCTGAGAAATCAGTACCCAGAACAACCACCTCTGGCGTAATAACGGCCTTGATACGCCTGGGCATTGAGTCAAACAGAACTTGGATGGCGTGTACAGGTACAGCAGCCCATGCAGCTTCAACACGATACCACAGTTCATCGAGAGTAGTGACTGGCGTATTGTGACGAGCCAGTTGCTCGGCCACCATTGACCATACGTTTTTAATTGGTGAGAGATCTGGAGAATGTGCTGGCCAGGGCAGACGTCGAACATTTTCTGTATCTAGAAAGGCCCGTACTGGACCTGCAACATGCGGACGTGTATTATCCTTCTGAAATGTAGGGCTTCGCAGGGATCGAATGAAGGGCAGAGCCACGGGTCGTAACACATCTGAAATGTAACGTCCACTGTTCAAAGTGCCGTCAATGCGAACAAGAGGTGACCGAGACGTGTAACCAATGGCACTCCATATACCATCACGGCGGGTAATACGCCAGTATGGCGATGACGAATACACACTTCCAATGTGCGTTCACCGTGATGTCGCCAAACACAGATGCGACCATCATGATGCTGCAAATAGAACCTGGATTCATCCGAAAGAATGACGTTTTGCCATTCGTGCACCCAGGTTCGTCGTTGAGTACACCATCGCAGGCGCTCCTGTCTGTGATGCAGTGTCAAGGGTAACCGCAGACATGGTCTCCGAGCTGTTAGTCCATGTTGCTGCGAACTCGTCGAACTGTTATGGCAGACGGTTGTTGTCTTACAATCGTCCCCATCTGTTGACTCAAGGATCGAAACGTGGCTGCACGGTCCGTTACAGCCAGGCGGATAAGATGCCTGCCATCTCGACTGCTAGTGATACGAGGCCGTTTGGATCGAGCACAGCGTTCCGTATTACCCTCCTGAACCCATCGATTCCATATCCTGCTAACAGTCATTGGATCTCGACCAACGCGAGCAGCAATGTCGCGGTACGATAAACCGCAATCACGATAATCTACAATCCGACCCTTATCAAAGTCGGAAACGTTATGATACACATTTCTCCTCCTTACACCAGGCATCACAACAACGTTTCACCAGGCAACGCCGGTGAACTGGTGTTTGTGTATGAGAAATCGGTTGGAAAGTTTCCTCATGTAGCACGTTGTAGGTGTCGCCACCGGCGCCAAACTTGAATGAATGCTCTGAAGAGGTAATCATTTGCATATCACAGAATCTTCTTCCTGTTGGTTAAATTTCGCGTCTGTAGCACGTCATCTTTGTGGTGTAGCAATTTTAATGGCCATTAGTGCATTTGTTTTTAGTTTGTTGTGTAGTTATTGGTAGCCACAGGCAGGTAATGGGATGGTTGTGGTGATGCGTTGGTGAATGTAGTGTAGGATTCTCTGGAAGGATCAAAGTTAGAATCAACGTGATGCCATAGTCGCATTCAGCGTAGAAAATCACGACTCAGAAAGTCATGGGCAGTTATGGAAAAAAGAATTTATGATTAGTGCTTGTGAGGTGGTAAAATTCTTTACAACATCTCGTTGGCATAGCAGACATTGTGGCGTTTAGTTTGTACATGACTATCGGCAGACTTTGTGTCTCTTTGACTGTTGAAGATTATGGATGCATCGTTGTATCTTATGGGTAACGTTTAAGTGCGACCAAGTATCTACTCAAAGGAAGGGTCGTCGCAGAAGACTGAATTGAGGAGGAAGAAGTAGAGGTCGGTGGGAAGGGGTCGAAGAAGTGAGATGGTTGTCAGTTGAGTGATATGAAACCTTAGTTATGTTGTCCAGGTTTTGTGTAATGGTCCCGTGAGTTCTGATTGTGTATCAGGTGGAGTCTAGTATTATTCCGTGTCATATTGTGTAGTGAATTAAAATGTAAGACACGAGGTATGTTGAAACATTTTTTTTAATTCTGTTTATGTGGCATTAAAAATGTCCGTTGATGTATGTGGAATCGGTTTAGTATACTCTGTAAAATCCAAATAATACTGTTTCCATGCCGGGAAACCAACATACGTATCGTTATCTCACATCAGTCAGTTATTAGCAGGCTTTCAACCACATTCTTTGGTTGTACTCGAAGAGTTCTCGTAGTGATGCGTGTTAGTTAGTTCCGGAATCAAAGGATTACTATCCACGGATAACTGAAATTCCATCACAACTCGTGACGTCTACCGCAATCGAAAATGCCTCTAAGCTGATTTCTAAAAGTTTGGCAGTAAATGTCAGACTCGCAACTGAAGCTGGCCTAAGTCCCACAAGGAACCCCTTAGATGAGAGGTCGTAGGTCCAATCTTTAGTAAGGCTCATTTCAAAGTTTTGTGTTAACTGGAAAAATATTAGCGGCTAATGACTCATCATGTGCATCACGAGGCCGACAGTAAATAAGTGTTCGAAAGATGCAGAGATGAACGTGCTATGGAATGTGCGCATTACACTCCACGAAACAGACATCGCTGATATTTGAGAAATGTTCAAAACAAACCGTTAACTATGCCTCTAAGCTGATTTCTAAAAGTTTGGCAGTAAATGTCAGACTCGCAACTGAAGCTGGCCTAAGTCCCACTCTGTTTAACCGAAGGAAAAATGGCACGCCACAGTGATCACAAAGACTGGCACAATCAAGATCGATGGGAGTTACAAACCGTGCAGGACTTGCAGCTATGTATCCAATCTTAAAAAATGCATTTAGATCATATTGGTCTAAAGGAGTGATAAGAACTGGTACAGTATGACGACGTGCAGTAGAATGTGAAACAGTCTGCCGTAGAGCTATCATGAAACTAGCTATCCCTTAAGGCGTAGCTGCAGACACTGCAATAATATATTATATAGGCAGGAAAAAGCAAACAACCAGAGGTTGAATTTGTCCAGTGGTTCCAGGTGGTATGAACTGCAATGTCACACACTTTTCAGACGGGATAATTTGTTCTAAAGGAGTATGATTTATACACGCAGACCAAGAATCAAGCAAAAACAAGTTATTTTGACCAGCTGTTGGCCCAAAGCAGTGCTCATACCGTAGATGTAGCTCTCTTACTCCCATTTTCCCACTCTTCCTTGCTATGACGTAAATATTCCGTATTGCCGTTGCAAGATGACGCACACGAGAAAGTACCGTAGGGAACGACGCACCTTCGACTTCTTGCACCACAATAAATAACTTCCCAACCAGTTTGCCATTTAGATTAACAGTCGCCATAATTGTATACGAATACGTTAAGACATTGATGTTACTTGATCTTTATGCAGCTCATTTGGCGCCTGTAATTCCCAGGACTCCTTTCATATGCATTTCCTCAAATACCGATTGGTCGGAGCTTACAAATCCCTTAGAGAGCGATGGGATGAACTCTCTCATCTACAAATTTTCCGGTCGATTTCGTAGTTTGCTGTGCATCTCCAAGTTGACGCTTTGTTTGAAATTTCGTTACCTTACGTCTTGCAGTTCTGTAGCACTGTCTGAAGTTATGTAGCCGTGCGCTGCTTCCCTTGAACTCTCCGTAATCTATGTCGCGCAAAAATTGACATGCAAAACGTACTAGGCCACTGCCATGCATATCCATAAATTGTATCGAGCGTCCTTGAAACGGGCAAACACCAGTTTTTGTAACTAGTGCGACCCGTTCTCCCATGAATCTCCGTAGTTTTTCTTATGCACCAGGCGGTCATACTGCCTCGGAATTATTTGAAATCTATTCAGAATCTTTTTTTATTACTATTCTGCTGATGAATTTCCATGTACATATTTATATTTAGTAGCCTCTCCTTGGTCAACGATTATCCTTTACTACATTGCACTGGAGACAGGATTTGTGGCTCCCTGTCCGACAATGGTAAACTACATGGCTCAACACTTGTTCCAACATCACTTTCCCTTGTTAAGCAAGTATCTTCATGATTGTTCTCCTCGCCTACATTGTCCGCGCAGTCGAGCATATACGATACCACACATTCCACTAACTAATCTTGCAGAAACGCTAATATTACATCTGCCTCATCTTTCTCACTCGGAGAATTCCTTGGTCTTCCATCTGATGCATGTCAACTTCGGTAACTGTTGTTGTAGATATAATGCAATGTTTGATTTGTTTGTCGTTGTCATTGTTCTGCTTCGTATCAACACCACTGGCACGGTAGCATGTTGTGAGCTACTGGTCCACGGAGGAGTTCAACTACGCTCATGTTGCGTTCACCATTGGATACCTCCAGTCCCACCCCCTATTACCATTAGCAGCCAATATCGTGGTTGCATGGTAGACAATATATGGGGTGTCGAATGCCGTAAACATAATTGGCCTTTTGCGACCTCGCACTCAAGGGGTAGCTTGCCAGATTTGCAGTCGATAACGACAAACCACCTGCAATTTTTTCTTAATTTAAGAATTATCTTCTTGGAGGTCGCAATTAATTTTTCTCCCCTTATGGCACCGACATCAGAAAACGCGAGGGAAAAAATTCCCTGGGTTGTGTCATCAAACCTTCTCATCCGATACAACATCTCTTACTTCTGCTTTTCCCTTTATTGGCTTGTTCCTTCAACCCCCTGGCCCCATATGGTCATAACGGTGGATGAGGACGGGGGAAGGGGTACATGGAGCTTAGGGAGGAAGTGGCCATCGGTCAGTGGTACAGACATTCCATTCTTCTGTATGATGGTTTTGAAATTGATGTAATCACTACTATGTAATTAAAAAAGTTGAAACAATTACTTGCCATTTTAGAATTATTAAAACACTATTTTCGCTGATGATATAAAAAATATAATTGCTTTCCATAAAAAATTACCAAATAATAAGATGATGCAGATACACTGAAGAGCCCAAAAGACTGGTACACCTGCCTAATATCAAATCGTTCAAATGGCTCTGAGCACTATGGGACTAAACATCTGAGGTCAACAGTCCCCTAGAACTTAGAACTACTTAAACCTTACTAACCTAAGCACATCACACACATCCATGCCCCAGGCAGGATTCGAACCTGCGACCGTAGCGGTCGTGCGGTTCCAGACTGAAGCGCCTAAAACCGCTCGGAAATGCCTAATATCGCGTAGGGTCCCCGCAAGCACGCAGGAATTCCGCAATACGACGCGACATGCACTCGACTGGAGTAGTGCAGGAGGGAACTGACACCATCAATCCTGCAGGGCTGTCCATAAATCCGTAAGAATTTGATGGGATGGAGATATCTTCTGAACAGCACGTTGCAAGGCATCCCAGATATGCTCAATAATATTCATGTCTGAGGAGTCTGGTGGCCAGCGGAAATGTTTTAACTCAATGGACATGAATGGACGCAGGTGATCAGACAGGATACTTACTTACTTGTCACATATCAGAGTCTTATCTAGACGCATCAGGGGCCCCATATCACTCCAACAGCACAGACCCCACACCATTACTGAGTCTCCACCAGCTTGAACTGTCCCCTGCTGACATGCAGGTTCCATGGACTCATGGGGTTGTTTCCGTACCCGTATGTGTCTATCCGCTCGATAAAATTTGAATGGAGCGAAACTCGTCCGACCAGGCAACATGTTTCCAATCATCAATAGTGCAATGTCAGTGTTGACGGGCCCAGGCGAAGCGTAATGTTATGTGTCGTGTGGTCATCAAGGGTGCACGGTGGTCCTTGGGCTCCGAAAGCCCATATCGATGATATTTCGTTGAATGGTTCACACGCTGACACTTGTTGATGGCCCAGCATTGAAATCTGCAGCAATTTGCGGAAGAGTTGCACTTCTGTCATGTAGAATGACTTTCTTCAGTCATCGTTGGTCCCGTTCTTGCAGATGTCGGAGATTTGATGTTTCACCCGATTCCTGATATTCACGGTACACTCGTGAAATGGACGTACGGAAAAATCCCCACTTCATCGCTACCACGGAAACGCTATGTCCCATCACTCGTGCGCCGACTATAATACCACATGCAAACTAACTTAAATGTTGATAATATGATACTGTAGCAGCAATAACCAGTGTAACAAATGCGCCAGACACGTGTTGTCTTATATAGGCGTTGCCGACCGCAGCGCCGTATTCTGCAGGTTTTCAAATCTGTGTATTTGAATATGCATGCCCGTACCATTTTCTTTGGCGCTTCAGTGTAGGTGGAAGTCCTTAAACATAAGTATTGCTGTTTCGCTGAAAATGGAAGTCTTGCACTGGAAAAGAATAGTTAGGCGAGGGAAGTTAGAGTTTTTGTAAAGCAGGAGTTCGCAAGTATTTTCTACGACGGAACACTTTGAGGATCCCGGTACTTTCATGGAATACCTTGTTTATTTTGGAGGTCAATGAAATTTTTAAAAACTTCGAAAAACTTTTTTTTATTCTACAATTGTTTCAATTTTAAACCATAGCTTATGATTCAAAAATTGTAGTAAATTTTAAAAAATAATTACTTTCGTGTAAATGTCGAATAAGGACGCCATGTCATTAATAGTTTTATGCGGAGCCCTTATTCGCTTCTCTCACAATACAGTTTGAGAAAACCTGATGTAGAGGGACAGGATGTGGGTAAACTGCCAAGACATCGATCTCTTCTTTCATTTACGCCTTGAAAATGAAGTTGTGTTCACCTGCCGAAAATCGGAGATTGTCGAGTATGTTACTCTATAGTATTCTCTTAAGTTATTTGAACATAACGTATGTAGTTCTGCAAAGTGTGGCTGAACATACGAGGGCTATCCACAAAGTACATTACGTTTTGGAATTAAAAATAAATAAAGTATTGGAATTTTTTTTATTATATACAGATGAAAGCCACACTTAAATACTACTTTTCTACATAGCTGCCATTTAAATTAAGGCACTTATCGTAGCGATGGACGAGCTTGGAAATTCCTTCGTCGTAAAATTCGGCCGCCTGCGCCTTCAACCACGTGGTTACCTCTTCTTGAAGCTGTGCGTCGTCATCAAAACGCTGCATAGCCAACCACTTCATTGCTGGGAATAAGTGGAAGTCGCTCGGTGCCAGGTCGGAACTGTACGGCGGATGAGGAAACCCACTTAAAAGATTCGAGAACTTCACGAGTGGCATTTGCCGTGTGGGCCCGGGCGTTGTCGTGAATCAGCAAGATCTTTGAGCCCAACTTTCTCCTGCGCTTGTTTTGTATTGCTCTTCTGAGGTTGTGCAGAGTTTGGCAATACCTTTGAGAGTTTATTGTAGTGCCTCTTTCCAGGAAATCCACAAGAATCACACTTTTTCTGTCCCAAAAGACAGTCGCCACGTGGTTGAAGGTGCAGGCGGCCGAATTTTACGACGAAGGAATTTCCAAGCTCGTCCATCGCTACGATAAGTGCCTTAATTTAAATAGCAACTATGTAGAAAAATAGTATTTAAGTGTGGCTTTCATCTGTATATAATTTAAAAAATCCAATACTTTATTTATTTTTAATTCCAAAACGTAATGTATTTTGTGGATAGCCCTCCTATTAATTGTGAAGATATAGAAACTCCAGCAGTGGAAGAAGACAGGGAGAAAAATTAGGAGACAGCAAATGCTTGCAGAACGCAGAACATATCACATAGGGAGTATAGTAAAGAAGGCACGGAATTAAAAGAACGAACTGAGCACGTTTGTTGTGCGTTCTGAGATAATACTTATTACTACCCCTTTCACTCCTACATATATGACCAGTTTCAGTATGTAAAATAATCACAAACAGATACACGTAAACATAAGTTTCTTCTTTCTAGTTATCCGATGAGCGCTCAAAACTGTAAGTATCAGTCGATGATAAGCACGATACAGACATATGATATGTACAGGTATATGACAGCCTCGAATAATTTCAAATTTATAGAACCCAGTACGCTATACTGAATGATGAAAGTTCTATAGAAATGTAAATAGCATGGGGCTCGCCACCGGGCAGTGTGGGATCCCCAATGTTCTCGATATGCGTGAATGATATGCCGTATTTTGTGAGCAATCGTATCAAGCTGTCGAGTGACGACGCTCTTGCGAAAGAAAATTATAGTCGCTGTATGGACGTACTGAAGTATAGGACTTTGCGGGCTGAAATGTGGATAAATGCTTTGCAGTTTCCATCATAAAGAAACGAACAGTATCGTATCCAAGACCAAGATTAATGGCAAATGTCTGAAAACGGCAAAAAGCTATAATACTGAAGACAAATCTTTTGGAAACAGCATTGCCTCTGTAAAGGAAATCGCATAGAAGTCAGCAGTATTCCTGTAAGTCACTTGTATTCCAGCACTTCTAAAGCGCCGTTCAAGGGCTTAGAGTCATTATCAGGTAGGATTGATTCTGGCTATAAAATGAAATTAGAGGTCGTAAGAGGCCTGTGTAGCCAATACGGAAGTGTGACAGGGGTGCCTGAAAGAAGGTGAGATTTTTCCTGCAGGCCCTGTTGGATAATTTTAGACAACTGGTATTCGACGAGGAGTGTGTGGCATTTCATATGGCATGAGGGTAAAATAACAGTAATTTGGGCGCATACGAGGACATGTATGTATGCAGATAGAGTAGGATAGAAAACCGCTAACATTGGAATAAAAGTACTCTCCATGCTTTATGGTAGTGGTGTTGGCGAAACGGAATACATCAGAAATTCATAAATTGCTCAGATAAGTAGAGAGAAATGAAAATCTTATAGTCACTGATGATATTTGTTGTGCCGTAACAAGCTTGCTACGCCACACTGAGAAGGGAGCCGAAAGGCACGCGTACACACACGCCGACTGGCGTCAAGTCTGGAACAGGATACGTTATGACTGCTATAAAGAAAATACGTAGCTTTGGAATATACTTAACTTTTAATCACTCCTTGTGATACATCTCTCTTGACTATACAAATGAGACTCGTAAGATACATGCACTGTTACAATTGGCGCCTTGCTAGGTCGTAGCCATGGACTTAGCAGAAGGCTATTCTAACTGTCTCTCGGCAAATGAGAGGAAGGCTTCGTCCGTATTGTCGCTAGCAATGTTGTCGTACAATTGGGGCGAGTGCTCGTCCGTATCTCGAGACCTGCCTTGTGGTGGCGCTCGGTCTGCGATCACACAGTGGCGACACGCGGGTCCGACATGTACTAAATGGACCGCGGCCGATTTAAGCTACCACCTAGCAAGTGTGGTATCTGGCGGTGACACCACATTCCTCCCCCGCTAATCGGCGAACGGTCGTGTTATAAGGCTTCCGCCCGCCGTGGGGAGGACCCCATGTTGACGTATGCGATGAGGTGGGGAGCCTAACAACAGGCGAGGCTGTGCCACCCGCACCCGGCCATTCGGTCCGAGGGGAGCTAGGAAACGCCTGAAAACCTAGTCCAGGGTGCACGTCAACATGCGGTGTATGCGCCCGTAAAGAGACAGGAGGGGCCGAAGGGACGACATCCATTGCGTCGGGGTACCCGACGCGCGAAGACGCCATGTGGTCCGGAGCGGGCAAGAGGTCCATGGCGGAGGACGGCTGGTCACGGGAAGCGATCGGCGGCGCGTGACCCAGGGAGGCGCTTGGCGGCTGCAGCGAAGCGTCCACTGCGGGCGGCGCCGGCGGGAGAACAGGCGGCGGCGGCGGCGGCGGCGGCTGCGGCGGCGCGTCGCCATGGGGCAAAATGGAAGGCAGCGTCGGTAACACCTGGGGATGAGGCGATCCAGTAGATGGGTCCCCAGGGCGCTGACCGGACGGCACCGTCGCTGAAAGCAGACGGGGAGCGGCAGAACCCGTGCGACGACAGAGGCGCAGCTGATTGAGATGCCGACGCACCTCACCAGAGGCCCCCAAAACCAAATACATCGCGCGGCCGAGGCAGCGAAGAATGCGCCCTGCGAGCCAACTCCGTGAACCGCGATAGTTGCGATAGAATACAACGTCGCCTGGAGCAAAAGCAGGAGTCTGCTGCTGCACAGGAACCTGATGCGGCGGATGCAGCAAAGACATCAAGGTTCGATGAGGACGACCGTGGAGCAACTCAGCCAGCGAGCGACCATCTCGGGGCTGAGAGCGATACGAAGACAAAAAGAGCAACAACGCGTCCTCCCGAGAATGCGACTCTTTCAACTTCAACATCTGTGACTTGAAAGTCCGGACCAATCGTTCAGCGGCACCGTTTGACTGAGGCGAAAACGGCGCGGATGTCAGATGTTGAATACCATTGGCCTGGCAGAATGACTGAAATTCTGCGGACATGAATTGTGGGCCATTGTCGGAAACAATAGTCTGCGGAAGACCTTCAATGCAAAAGATAGCAGACAACGCTTGAATGGTGGCGGAGAACGTCGTGGAAGACATCCGGACAACAAAAGGAAAATTACTGAAGGCATCGACCAGAACCAACCATCGAGCATTCCAGAATGGACCAGCAAAATCAATGTGCAAGCGTTGCCAAGGGGAATTGCCTTTTTCCATGCAAAGACTTTCCGTGGCGGCGCGGATTGTTGTTCGGCACACGTCATGCAAGAAGAACACATATTCGTAATCGCAGCATCGATTCCGAACCAAGTACAGTGCTGACGAGCAAGTTGTTTCGTTCGCACTATACCCCAATGTCCTTGGTGAAGAAGCCGTAAAACAGAGGACTGTAACGAACGTGGGACCACTACTCTGGACTGATCATTATCAGAACGCAACAACAAAACACCACGTCGAACAAAAAGTCTCTCCTTGTGAGCAAAAAATCGGCGAACCAGCGGATCCTCGATCCGAGACTTTGACAAAGGCCATTGCGTAGTAACAAAACGCAAAACGGTAGCAAGGACAGGGTCAGCAGCGTGGCTGTAGCTACACGACGAAAATCAATCGGAAACGATTCGACCACTTCATCGGTTTCCGAATCAATGAACAGGCAAGCAAGTTCGGAAGACTCGAATGCTTTATCCTCAGCAACAGGCAAACGGGTCAACGCATCGGCGTTTCCGTGCTTAGCAGTGGACCGATACAAGATATCGGAGCGGTACTGCGAGAGGAAAATAGACCAGCGAATGAATTTCTGCGAAGTACGCAGAGGTACAGGCTTGTTCGGATGAAAAAGCGACGTCAAAGGTTTGTGGTCTGTGATGATGGTAAAGTGACGACCATACAAGAAATCATGGAACTTAGTAACACCAAACACGAGAGCCAAAGCTTCTTACTCTATCTGGTAATAATTTCTTTGCGCAGACGAAAGCAATTTTGACGCAAAGGCAATAGGGCGATCATGCGAGCCAACTTTGTGCACAAGCACAGCACCGATCCCGAAATCCGATGCATCTACCATCAACAAAAGGGGTTTCTGGGGATCGAAAGGCGTGAGGCAAGTATTAGAAAGCAACTCCGATTTCAACTGGCGAAAGGCGCGTTCGCATTCCGTCGTCCAGACGAACGGAACACCTTTACGGCGTAAGCGATGAAGCGGAGCTGAAATAGAAGAGGTATTGCGCACAGTCACTCACACCTTGTGATGCTAAATCGTGTAATGTTCTTGCGACCTCATCACGCAATGCGTGAGGAACATTGCGCGCTCTGATAAATTTCGGTTGCGCGTTTACTTTCAGTTCCAAATGTGCTTCATAGTTTTTAGCGCAACCTAAGCCCGGTGCAAAAATGTCTGCAAATTCGTCACACAGACGAGAAACACTGTCTGAAGGCACAGTTTGATTCACCGATAGGACTTGATTTACAATAGACATGTTAAACAACTGAAATAAATCTAAACCAAACAAGTTCACTGCAGAAGAACGAAGAACGTAAAATGACACAAGTTTTGTTTGTCCCTTGTATGGTGCAAGAAGAGTGCACTGTCCTAACACAGGGATCGGCTATCCTGAATAATTATGTAACTTAACATTTGCGGCACGCAACGGAGGTGCGCCCAGTTGTTTGTACGTGTCGTGATTGAGCAATGAAACTGCAGCTCCGGTATCGAGCTGGAATGGTATGACCTTGCCAGTAAAGTCCAAATCTACAAAAAGTTTATTGTCCTGCTGACGACAAGAGCGACTGTTTTGTGCAATTTGAACAGACACTGGTACAGAATCACTTGCTAATTGACGTGATTTCCGGCGACGTCGACGCACACGTTTTGTGGGACGAACACAGTCACTGTTAGAGAAAGTGGCACTGGACGGGGTGGAAGTAACGACATGAATGTCCATGGGCGAAGGTCCACGAGCCTGAGTGTCCTTGGTTCGATTCCGGCGCGAAGCAAAGGGCCTGGAATGATTGTAATTGTCTGATCTGAGCTTTTTCTGGCAAACACTTTGAACATGTCCTTTCTTATTACAGAAAAAGCAAATAGCTTGGCGTGACGGGCAATGTTCACGCGAATGTCTAGTAGCACACCGTTGGCATGATTTCACTGCATTTGTGTGCTGGCGCGGCACACCTGGTTTAGAGCGCGGCGGCAGCTGCTTCGAAGTGCGCGAGGGCAGGTTACCGGGCCGCGCAGCGCGTCCAGCGGGCCGGTTAATGTTACACACGGCTGGCAAAGTTTCAAAAGATTCCTGAGCACAGTCAAGTGTGTCTTGTCTATCTAATATGTCTATCACTTGTTGAAGGGAGGGATTAACTAGTTTCAAAATTTGCTCCCGTATGCGAACATCAGAAACGTTCTGTGCAATTGCATCACGCACCATTGTATCGGAATAAGAAAGGCCACAGTCACAGTCAAAGGCACAGTCCCTAGTAAGTCCTTGCAATGTTGCTACCCACTCCCTATTAGTTTGACCGGCCGTACGTTTTGTGCGAAAAAACGTATACCGTTTTGCAACCACATTAACTGTTTCTTTGAAATAGGCATCTAAAGCAGACAAAATTTCTTCGTAGGACAGAGTTGCTACGTCGCGTCGGGGAAACAATTTCACTATCACACGGTAGGTGGACACACCGACACAAGAAAGCAAAAACGGCTGCCGCTCATTACCTTGAATTCTGTAGGCGGCTAGATGAAATGCAAACTGGCGGGACCATTCCGTCCAAGTCTCGTGGGTTTGGTCAAACTGGCGAAACTGCGGTGCAACTGCATGTTGTGGCTGCGATAGCGGTGAAGCGGCGGCTGCCGCATCGGTTTGAATGGCACGTTGACCCTGGACGAGCTGTCCAAGGGCATCCAATAACGCCTGCGTCTGCTGATTCTGCAAGCGATAAAATTCGGACAGTACATCTGGCGAAGCCATGACACAAGTAAATGTAAGCAATCAGAAAGAACACTTCTCTCGTCGCCAATCTGTTGTGGGGTAACAAGCTAGCTACGCCACATTGAGAAGGGAGCCGAAAGGCACGCGTACACACACGCCGACTGGCGTCAAGTCTGGAACAGGATACGTTATGACTGTTATAAAGAAAATACGTAGCTTTGGAATATACTTAACTTTTAATCACTCCTTGTGATACATCTCTCTTGACTATACAAATGAGACTCGTAAGATACATGCACTGTTACAATTGGCGCCTTGCTAGGTCATAGCCATGGACTTAGCAGAAGGCTATTCTAACTGTCTCTCGGCAAATGAGAGGAAGGCTTCGTCCGTATTGTCGCTAGCAATGTCGTCGTACAACTGGGGCGAGTGCTCGTCCGTATCTCGAGACATGCCTTGTGGTGGCGCTCGGTCTGCGATCACACAGTGGCGACACACGGGTCCGACATGTACTAAATGGACCGCGGCCGATTTAAGCTACCACCTAGCAAGTGTGGTGTCTGGCGGTGACACCACAATATTTATGTATAGTATTCATGAATGAGTGTTATTGAGAAACATGGATTGAAATACCAGAAGTGGAAGTGTTCTGCTTATCTGCGACAACTTTAAGCGCCTGATGTTTGTAGGTAATGAGGTAAACATAGGAAAGAACAATAGACACTGAAAGGTATCATATGGACTAGTACAAAAGAGAAAATATGTAAGAGATTACTAATTAATCTTGGCGGAATTAAGACTAACGTTATGACGAAAATTTTAGCTATAGTCAATATAATTATGAAAAATATACAACTTTTTCGGAATTGTGACACTGATAAGCTGATAAATGTTGGTGTATGGTAAGGAAATAAGCAAATACTGCAGGAGGTGTTCAATATAAGTACGAAGCAGTAAACAGTGTGATGCCAAGACTGAGGAAATTGCCATAAGTGCAAGAACGTTAGATAAAAAGAGAGGCACTGTTAATTAACAAAATACCAGAGTAAAGGCATTCATAAACGAAATATTCAGACAGTGTAAAGAGAAAACAACAAAATTATTGTCATATTAAATGACCCGGAGATACAGGAAAGTCATTAATACACTCAAGGGCAAAGCAAGAAGGGCTGTAATTTCAAAGATGAAGTGTGTTGTCTCCGCTAAGTGTAAAGCGTTTAGTAGGATGAATAAACATGGGAGGAGAACCATTTCAACGGCTAGCTTAAAGCGAGGGAGTGCGTACTTTTATTGAAGGAGTTGAACCAGAAATGTAATTTTGACTTCGTTGTGGCAATGAAGAATTAAACAAGGCTGCAGGTGTTGGTGAGATAACTTCTGGGCTACCAACTTCACTTGTGTTTTAGAAATTGAAAATTATTTAACATGATCTTCATACTTTGTAAAGTCAAGGGCAAACGCTTACACTTTCAAGACAAGAATGCTTATTACAATCCGAAAGGAAGTTTAAGGAAATACATTTGGGAACTGTCACATTTCGTCCTAAAATTTTATTACATTCACAACCGAAAGAACAGAAAGATAAATTATTTAATCAAATAATGAGGCAACGCTATTAGAAGAGATAAACATTTAATGTTCTCTACTGACATTGCAGAAAGTATTACACAAAATATACAAATGACGCTGCACTAGATTCTGGTTTCAAATAGGTCTAATTAATATAATCAGAATGATATCGAATGCTGAAAAGAGTAGAAGAATCAAATTTAGCGAAAAGGGGGAAAGACTCGTAGTTCCGCTTCTTGGAAGTAGGATCACACAGGATAGCCAGAGGAAAGAACGGATCACGGTTAAATTGACAGAAATTGCAACTGTTCTTCAATAACAGAAAGTTGCTAGTGCCAAATAGTAATCGATATTGCAGAAGTAAGTGAATCTATATATTCAGAGCGTGGCACTATGAGGAAGTAAACGTAAACTAAAAGCAAATGCTCGAAGAGAATATTTCGGCGATCAGACATGTCGCCATGGTCAGGTGCGCTGACGAACTGGGCTCCTGAGGGCGGGCAACCGTCTTATATTCCCTCCCCTCGCGTGGCGTTCTCTCCGCGGTCCGCGCCCGCGTGTCAGCGGTCGCTGAGACTTTGGCGTCGGCGTCTTCGGTGGCGTCGGTGTAATTGCCTCGTCCGCCCTAGTCGCCCGTTCGTTTCCTTTGCTGAGCGTCTTTTTGATTAGAGTTCCCATGCCCTGCTGAGGTTGTAGCCGCAATCTCGATTGATGAGTCCGTCCCTGGTCAGAATTTCGATAGCCTCTCTAACAACGCTGTCCCAATACTTAGATGTCTGTGCCAGGACCCTAGTATGTTGGCAGTCCATTTCGTGATTTTCGGACAAACTGTGCTCTGCGGCTGCCGACTTGTTGGGGTACCCAAGTCGAGTGTGCCTCTGATGTTCTCGGCAACGATCTTCGTTGGTCCGCACTGTCTGTACAATATGTCTTCCCACATTGACACGAAATCTGAGATATTCCGGTCTTCCGCAAACCATGATCGTCTTTGACACTTCCCAATAATGCTCGTGTTTTATTTGGTGGGCAAAAGACAGTTCCTACTCGGTGTTACCTCAATATTCGTCCTATTTTCCCGGATAGTGCGCCAGTATACGGTATATCGGCGGTGGCTATCTCTTCCTCCGTGACTTCTTCTGTCTCCACACGCTACACTGTAGAGATGGGGCGGAGAGCGCGTCTGATCTGCCATTCCGGGTACCCGTTTTTCCGGAATAAAGTTTTGAGGTGTTCCAGCTCTTGGGACAAATTCTCTGCGTCAGAGATGGTGCGCGCCCTGTGCACCAGTGCTTTTAGCACCCCATTCCTCTGCGCACAGTAGTGGCAATTATCCGCATGCAAATACAGGTCGGTGTGCATTTTCTTACTGTATACCCTGTGGCCCAGGGTGCCATCCGCTCTTCTTTTGACCATGACGTCCAGGAAAGGTAATCTTACTTCTGCTTCGGTCTCCACAGTGAATTTGATGTTCGAATGTATGGAGTTCAGGTGTGTAAGGAAGTCTAGGAGCTTGTCCCTTCCATGGGGCCAGATCACGAAAGTGTCATCCACATAACGTAGAAAATAAGTAGGTTTCCATTTGGAAGACGCCAAAGCTTCCTCCTCGAAGTACTACATATAGAAATTCGCGACTACAGGCGAGAATGGGCTTCCCATTGTGACTCCTTCTGTTTGTTCATAGTATTCTCCATTAAGGAGAAAACACGTAGAGGTCTTAGTCTTTCAGCTTGAAGTTGTCGAGACGTTTTACGAGATCCACAGAATTACGAACGTGATGAGGGTATTTACCCACATAAGGGCTTAGTAATTCTGCCAGGTATTTGGCCAGCAAATATGTAGGTGCCCTAATGTTGCTGACAATTGGGCGTAACGCACCCATTCTTTGTGGACTTTAGGAAGTCCATAAACTCTTGGTGGTACAGGTTGTAACCTCCCCACCGTAATTTTAAAAGGGAAAAAGACAATATTATTTAATACAAATGGGAGCCGAGTGTAACCTCCCCACAATGATTTAAAAGAAAATGAATGACAATATTATTTGGAAATCCTAATGGACATTGCTCTAAGCGTAACCTGCCCACAATGAAATGTACTGACAATGGCAACAAAATGTGAAATTCGCAATCTGACTCAAATATAAGTTTTTGATAAAAAAATTAAAGTCCATTCAGTGACAAGAAAATTCAATTAAACCGAAATATCGGTCTTTGGCCCTGTGCAAAACAATCAGAATTAAAGTCTTACCTCAGAATAAATGGATGTCACATTTCTGCTCTTGTTGTTGCGCACCGCTTGGAGGAACTGCATTGCAAATAATAATATTCTCTTTTTTTTTTGATTCTAGTGAAATTTTTCTTCAAAAGAAGTGGAATGAAATGGGAAGTGCAACGAAATCTTTAGTTCAATAAAAAATTAAATTTTTGAAAAAAATGCTTTTGAAATAAAAATTATTATTGGGGGACTTGTTGGAGAATAATTACAATAAATAAAATTTTTCATTATCTAATGATTATATTAATTAACAGTATACCTTATTCACCATCTTGACCAGTGTTGCCGACCGCCTACATCACACAACCGCACTGGGCTGCTACTACTGACCGACCGCTCTGCATGACGACTATTAGCGTACTGCACGCGACGACTACTGACAGAGTACTGCTCTCAACTAGACAGAGCTACAGACTTGCAACGACTGACCGACTCGCAACGACTGACTGACTGACAGAGTACTGCTCTGCTCGCAACACTAGCGCGGTCAAGCGCATACTCTCTGGTCACAGATGCTACAATGCCTCGCCATCGCTGCTGCGTTACATACGTGTTTCATAACCCTCCACTGGGGGGGCAAAAATTTGGCAGCGATGGTGAGCCATTTGGACTTGCCAAGCGCGGCAAAATTTTTCTTTAATTAACAAAATTCTACAACTTACAGAATATTTAAATGTTGTGCACACGCACTAAGTACAAGATATATCAGACAAAGACAAAATGTGAGTACAAAACATAGTAACAAATCAGAAAAATGTATATACAAATTATTTGACAGATAACAAAGTGCACAGGCACTGAAAAAATTCTTTAGCATATTCAGAACAAATAAACAGACTGGCAAAAAATATTATGTTGACAAGTGACATGAGTGCACATGCACTGCAGTTGAGAACATATCAGTAAATGATGAAATGTATATACAATTAATAACAAATGACATAAGTGCATACGCATTGAAGTATTGAATATACAGAATAGTACAAATCATATTGAAAAATGAGAAAAGTGCACAGGCACTGAAGTTCAGTAGAAAACATATTAACGCCTAACATAAGTGCACATGTACTGTAGTTCAGAACATATCATTAAAATAAAAATGTATATACAATATAAAAGACAAGAGTGTACATATACTGTACTTCAGAACAAATCGAAAAATGTCTTTAGCATTTTCGCAATAAATAAACATAATGGCAAAACATCATGTCGACCAGTGCCATAAGTGTACTCGCACTGGAATTCAACTTTTTTTTTTTTATGTGACAAGAATCAGGATAGGAAAAGGAAGGATTGCATCATGGTTGTAGCACTTTAGATTGCACACAGCTGCTCTGAAAGTCCATATCTTTCCACAGAAGTACAACACCAAGTGACACAACTTGAAGTTCTTTTCCCATCAGAATTTATCAGTGTAGCCAAGACACTGAATTGTCGTAGTAATATTCCATGTTTTCATTTTGGCAGTACATTAGGTACACCAAACAGTGGGACCATAATAATATCTTCATCGCTCACGGTGGTGGACAGCATGTCGTGTCAACACCACGCTCTTACAAGGCGCACCAATGTAGAATTAGTGCAAAACCAAATATAGTGCTCCATGATCACTAGGATAAACAGGACAAATGGACATTGCAATAATTCAGGGTAGTCAGCTTATGAGGTGAAGGACATCAAGTCACATAATATTGACAATTAGAGACTTAATTAGTTTGTGGCATTCATAGCCCAGTTATTGAACATTTCTGTAGCAAGTATGTAGTATTACAGAAAAATGTTCATTAATTGTTTTACATAGAATCAGTAGCCTTCTTTTCCTGGTTACAAAGCATTATTAAATAATCGCATTCTTTTCAGTTACAGAGTGTAATTAAGAATCATTAACCTTCTCCTAATTACAGTTAATTAATCATTTGTCATTCCAATAATAATCATTAGCCTTTTCCTAATTACAGTTAATTAAGCATTTGTCGTTAATTAATCATTTGTCTAATTACAGTTAATTAATCATTTGTCGTTAATTAATCATTTGTCATTCCAAAAGTAAGAATCATTAGTCTTCTCCTAATTACAAAGCATTATTAAACAGTCACATTCCTTTCTGGTTACAAAGTATCAACCTTGGAAACAAGAGCTAATCAATGGCATAATTAATAACAATTCGTGGAGTGACATTAATTATTGGCACTCAGTGGCCAGCAAGTATTGAATAGAATCATCATTCAGTATTATTCAGATTATTACGAAGTCATAATTAAAAATCAGTTAATTACAGTCATAACATTAGTAATCATAGGCATTATAAGTAGTCTCATTACAATAAACAGTGGCAGTTATTAGCTAGTGACAAAGCATTATTTTAAATATATACTTTTTTTTTTGTCTCATTAAGAAGTCATTACTCAAGTGACATACTATTCAGAGCTAATCAGTATTATTCAGAATTTTCTCAAACTGGTATCACTACTTGGGACTGGTAATACATTTTTTTTTTTGTTAGCAATGCATTGCGTTGGGATCGTTAATTAACTGCTGAGGCATAACACTATTTGCTTTTGACCTATTGCTGCAAATGAGGATAGGTAACGTCATTCGTCATGAGTCAGCTGTAGCAAGGTTATGTAACAAGACAGTATATGTGATCACATTTATAAATGATAAACACAAATGGGTAAAAAAAATAAAAATGCAAGTACTAGAACAGGTATAATAACTAACAGGTTTAGTAAGTATCATGAAAAGCTTCCCCTGAAAAAAAAAAAATACAAAATGTATTATTGACCTGAAAGAAGAAACGCACACTATGCTGAAAAGTAGTGAACTTCGAATTAACAAGTAGTGAAATGTGTATAAAAATGTGTTCCATAGCTGTCCTTTCCAAAACTTTCTGTCATCCTACTATGCAATGTAACACCTGCTGTCAAAACAAACTGCAACAAATACTTAAACAACTACATAGCCTAAATACATAACTTCAACATTATCCTCATCTGTAAAGAAAACTTCATTATCCATATCATCATAACTTCACTATTATCATCACCTGTAAAGAAAAACTTCATTATTCATAATACCATTTCCTTCGTCATTATTCATCAGTATTCATTATCATCTGCAAAAAATCACTTCATTACTCATTATACAACTATTCCTTATCTCTAGCATATTTCATCACTAAAACTAAGATGTGTAGTTCAGTCTGACAGCCTGCATCAATCACCTTGTATTCTGAAAGAAAAAATTAGTTAAGACTGCTATTCTACGGTGAGTATAGTATATTCTTGTTAATGCCTGCCAATCCTGATATATTTACTCTTCGTCATAAAGTTATTGCATCTCCTTTCGTTTATTCCGTAGGTGAAATTCCCATTTCTGCTGACTTTATTTCTTACATGCATCATTTCTTTCTGAAATTGATGAACAAAGATTAATGTCTTGCATTTAAATCCTATACCCACTAAATAATGACTGGTTTATGGTGACATAATTAACCATACAGCATAACATGACAGAAAACGTAATATGTCAAAGACATTGACAGTGTTCAGATGCGAAAATGTACAGAGAATATCACAAAGCAGCAGCAAAAAAAAAAATGTAAAACAGTCACAATGTTGAGATGTCATAAGGCAAAAAAAAAATGTCAAGTCGACTGGTGTGTGTTATATCTTAACTATTGCACAGTGCATACAAACAAAACTGGAATACAATCATATACACAAAAAATGGAAAATGTGCACGGTCTGATGTGTAACGACAAGAAGAGCGACCTGCTAACCTTACCTTGTCGGGCACTTGCCAAGAAAAAATACGATAATCATCAGTAATTAGTCAGGTGAAATAATTGCATTAGTAAATGGCACCATAGTGTGTTGAATCATACAGTGGTTTCACTCAATAAACGGTTTAATGTTTGAGATATGGTGATTGCCTTTGGATTTTCTAGTTCTCAAAGTTTCGACGTGTACAACATTGGGGTGAGGGATGCTGCGAATCCGATATGGACCTGCGTATAGAAGTTCAAATTTACTGCACTTACCTTTTAATTTGCTGGATAAATAGTGTGTACGTACTAGTATCTTCTGTCCAACGTGAAAGACGCGGTGTGTACAAACCTGTTTTTGCTGTCTTCTCCGGCGCTCTGCGGCACGTTTGATGTTGTTCAGCGCAATGTCAATTATTTCGTGGTGTCGTAATCGACGAGATGTAGGAAATGTTATTAATTCTTTAATTTTGTTAGGTGGTTCAGCATTTTTCAGTATAACAGACGGAGATAGCATAGTGGATTCATTTGGAATGGAATTAATTACATCTTGGAATGAGAATATGTGTGTGTCCCAATCAATATGTCTTTTGTGGCAGTATATTCGGCACAGTTTACCAATTTCTTTCATTAATCTTTCACAAGGGTTCGAAGAAGCGTGGTACTTGGATATATAGATCGGAGAAATGTTTCTGGCTCGTAACATGCGTGTCCATACGCTACTACGAAATTGTGATCCATTGTCAGAAATTACTTTCATCACATGCCCTACATGAAATAAAAAATGTTTTACAAATGCTTTCGAAACAGTTTTAGCAGTAGCTTTGCGTAACGGAGTGAAAGTAACAAATTTTGAAGTGAGCTCAACAGCGACAAAAATGTAGCAAAAACCTCTGTTAGTTCTCGGAATCGGACCAAAAATATCTACTGCGGCCATATGTCTTAACTTAACAGGTATAATGGGATATAATGGAGGAATATGTGAAGTGGTGTCTGATTTAGCTTTCTGGCAAATTTTACAAGACGCTAAAACTCGTCGTATACGTTTCTCCATGTTGGTAAAGTAACAGTTCTGTCTCAGTATAAGAAAACATTTTCGTGCTCCGTAATGTGCGTAACTTAAATGAGTGTACCAAATTAATTTGTTGACCAGTTCGTCAGGAATGCATAATAACCAATTGTTGCTGTCAGGATGAGAGCGGCGAAACAGAATGTCATTGCGCACTGTGTAGTGGTTCCTAATCGTAACATTATTCTTATCCTGCCAAAGGTGTTTAATTTCTTTCCACACGTTGTCTTTATTTTGCTCCTTTGCTATGTCCTGTAATGACGATGAAATAAAGTTTTCAAATGCAACTTGCTGAATGTACATGACACTGAAATTTGTTTTGCAGAAGTTGGTTGCTACGTCTTGCTGATTGTTGCCGAGAGAACGCGATAGTGCGTCTGCTATAACATTTTGTGTGCCGGGAATGTGAACTATTGTAAAATTAAATTCCTGTAAATATAGTTTCCATCTACTTAATCTATCGTGAGTAAATTTAGCTGAAAGCAAAAATTGTATCGCTCTGTGGTCTGTGTAAACAGTGGTATGTCTGCCATAAAGAAAGTGCCGAAATCTCGTGAAAGCCCATACAACACATAATGTTTCCAGTTCTGTAACGGAATAATTTCGTTCAGCGGGTGACAAAATGCGGCTTGCAAATGCGATGTTTTTAATTACTATTGAACCATCTTCTTCAATTTCCTGGAAAATGTGTACGCCCAAAGCGGTATTGGAACTGTCGGTGGCAATCGAAAAATTTCTAGTAAGATCTGGGTGCGATAAAAGTGGAGCATTCAACAGAGCATGTTTCAGGTTCATGAATTCAGAATGTGCTTGCTTATCCCAAGACCAAATAGTGTTTTTACCTGTTAATTGGCATAGTCTAGGCGTGTCTAAAGCAGAATGGTGAATAAATTTACGAAAAAAGTTAATTAAGCCCAAAAAACTGCGTAATTGTTTCTTCGTCGTAGGAACACTAATGTCACGTAGAGCTTGAAGTTTTTCTGGATCAGGCGCAATGCCTTCTGCTGAAATTACGTGTCCAAGAAATTTTATAGAAGTTTTGCCAAAGTGCGATTTACTAAGATTAACTGTAAGTCCTTGTGCATGAAAAGTTTGTAACAGTTGTTCAAGAATCAGATTGTGTTCGGACCAGTTAGCTTCTGCGATAAGAATGTCGTCTACATACGTCGTGATTCTGTCTTTAAGCTTTGTCGGAAGTATTGTGTTCAAACCGCGAATAAAAGCTGCAGAAGAAATAGTTAAGCCGAATGGTAATTTGCAAAATTGATAACAGTCGCCGAAACAGAGAAAAGCTGTATATTTTCTGCAATTTGGATGAAGTTGAATTTGCCAAAATCCCGATTTCAAATCTAATGTGGAATAAATAGCTGTACCATGAAATTTCTGTAAAAGTTCCTCTAGTGTCTGTGGTCGATCTGTTTCATTAATAATAATGTCATTAATGTGACGTGAATCAAGTACAAGGCGAAGTGAGCCATCTTTTTTCTTAACAATATGTAGCGGGTTTATGTACGGACTAACTGCTGGTTCAATAATTCCTTGATCGAGCATATCCTGCAATTCTTTTTTAACTTGTTCTCTGTGAATATACGGAATGGGATAATGCTTTGCTTTAAATGTGTCGTGCGGTTTGACTTGAAATTCATACATAAAGCCGGACATAGTACCAGGAATGTTGTCAAAAACTGGTGCTTGCTGTAAAAGAATTTTGTGTAATTGCTTTCGTTCGTCGTCTGTAGTTGCACTGCTCTCTTTAACCTTATCAGAAATCAATTGCATTACGTCGTAGTCAGCTTCGTCTGGAGTATTATAGTTGTGTACGTACGTATCCGTGAACAATGTGGGATTACAGTCTATGTCACGTGTTGCGGAAATGACCTCTGTGCGGTTAATTGTTTGCTCTTCCGCAGATAGTGAGTGCTGAAATTCTGAAGCAAGTTGTACATTTTCATCCTTTAACATTAAATAAGAATTCTGAAAATCAATAACTGCGTCGTGTTGTACCAGAAAATTCGTACCTAAAATAACGTCTGTTGTCAATAAAGGAACAATCCAAAAATTAGAGTGAAAAGTATGACCTCCAATACAAAATGATAAATGCGTCTGTAATTTAACGTCTACTCCTTTACCCGATACTGCTCCCTTCACTTTTGTTTTGCCTAAAGGTAATGTCGGATAGGTATTCTCTTTGTTACACTCGTTGAAAGTCTCCTCATTTATTACTGATATAGGTGAGCCGGAATCAATTACTGCTGAGAATTTCGATGAACCAATTTTAATTTCGATAATAGGATGTGAAATAGATTTCTGAATAACTGGTCTTTCCTGTAAAAGAGTGTCTCTGATGTCGTCAAAAGTAATTACATTTTCGTGAACAACATTTTGCGTGTCAAAGGTAGTGCTTGTATTATTGCAAGATGCGTCCTGTACATTATCTAGTCAGATTCTATCTGACGTGTTATTATTATTAGGAGGGTTCTGTGACATTTCGACTATTCGAACTGTCCTATTACTTCTTCCAGACGTGTTACGCTCTGGATGGTACCTACTGTCGGGTTCATTCATGAGAATATGTTCTTGCGTATGATTTTGCTGTTGGTGAGACCTACTGTTATTATATGTACGCTGGTAATTGTGCTCATCGTTTTTACGTCTGTCGTAATAGTCATTCCTATACGGTGCATTGCGATGGGAATTGAAATACTGTCTTCTTTGTACGTAGTTGTTTCCTTGCTGCCGTCCATTACTATTTGTTGGACCAGGGACTATACGTCCACGCGGCGAAACATTAAAGCCTGGTTGACCTTGTAGACTGCATTGTTGGTTAGGTATGCTAAGCGGCTGACTTTCATGTTGTTGCGGTGAAAAGGTCTATTGTTACCAAAAAATGCGTTTGCTGTTACTAATAACTTTACACATACTGATGATTACGATTTTATCTGTTACTAAAATTACGCTGGTTCTGGAGTGCCTACTGAAAATTGTCACATTCGGTAAAAGATCTGTCGTATCCGGTTTTCTTTGTCATTTTTCTTAATTCTAGGTAGAGCAATAGTTAAAGAGCAGTTTTGATAGATATAAAGGATAGTAGAAGAAAAGGCAGCAGTGCAGAAAACTAAAGATGAAACAGCACTACTACAGCTCGGGGCCCTATGCTCGCTACGGCACATATTCATTAAAGCGTAATGAATCCCCTGAGGTCGTTTACGCACTGCAAATAAATTTTAGCTTTTGCGTTGCAAGCAATAGCGGTAAAATTCCAAAAGTAAATTGTTGTAAGCACGTTAATTCAAGTTTCCTCATTACACGCAACGCTGATGAAAATGCAATAGCAAATTGTCGCATCAGGTTCAAAGCTAGCTTCTGCATTACAGGCAATAGCGGTGAAAATACAAAAACAAATTGTCGTATATAGCTCAAAGCGTGTACCTGTGTTCTGTCATTATTAAATTCTTTACATTTTCTTACAAATACAAATTGCTTATTATCAATGCTCTCGTCACTGAATTTGAGAACACGTTCAGGTTTGTGTGTGAATCTGTTCGTCTGTCTCATTTCGGATTTCAAGTTGCATAGCTTTTCAGATTTTAAGTTGCGTGGCTTTTCGGATTGTAAGTCGCGTAGTTGCTGTAAATTGCTCACATTATACACGCTGCGTGACTCTGACAAATGCTCGCAAAGTGGCGGGTTCTGTGACGTATTGGTGACTGAAATAGTTTTTAATTCTCTTACTTGAAAACTTTCGACATTTTGGTTGTTCTGTCGTTCACTTTTATTATTGACTTCCGTATTCGGAGTGTGTGAAACTTCCAATGACTTCAAATTAAACTCGTCGCGTATCTGTACTGCGTTTTTACGGCATTGTTTGGTGACTGCATTAATCCCGTCTTTATGTGATTCTGTTGTGTCTACACGTGTGCTACTTAATTCTTGTGCAACAGTGCCAACTTCTTCATTACTGTTATTAGCACAAGTCTTAGTATCTACACGTAATTGTACTTTATTGTCCCGACATTGCACGGTAATAGATGTATTCTGTTCACTAACTTGTTTGTTCTGTTCTTTAAGATCGTCTTGTTTTTCGTTTGTGAGTTCGAAACTTTTATCAATTGTTTCGCTAGGTTGTCTGAAATGGTTGTCGAAAATTTCATCAAGTTGTTGTTTGAGATTTTCGTTATCTTGCTTGCTATCTTCCCTCTGTTGTCTGACCTGGTCACTAAGTTGTTTGGTAAGGTCGCTCTTAAACTGTAGCATTATTGCCATAAATTGATTCAAATCAAAGGTAGCAGTTGCATTCTCAGTGCTCTGTGATGGAGTACATGCAATTGTCACGCTCTGTGTGACCATTTGGTCATTCCGTAATTTGCAAAAAGATTTGTCTGTCGAACGTACACTGTCAGTCATTATTTCGGAATTAGATAGATCCATCCTACGTTCAGTACACTGACCATTTTCACTCGAAACATTTGTCTGTACGTTACTTGAATTTTCTAAATCGGGTGTGTTAAGTTCGGCAGCGCTCATTACAATAGATCGCTCCGCGTCATCAATTGTCGTCAAATTAACAGAAGAGACAATTGAGTTCGTTTGTTCATCATCAGGGTAAAAGTCATCACTAGTGGTTGGAATGCATTGATTGTCAGTGAACGCAGGATTGTCATCATTACACTGCGTGTCACAATTACTATTGGTAAAGTCGTTTGAGCCGGTAATTTCGTTCGTAATACCTCGCGATACACTATTCACAGTCTTTCGCGGCA
Source organism: Schistocerca piceifrons (assembly GCF_021461385.2). Taxonomy (NCBI): domain Eukaryota; kingdom Metazoa; phylum Arthropoda; class Insecta; order Orthoptera; family Acrididae; genus Schistocerca; species Schistocerca piceifrons. The sequence goes on along the minus strand of NC_060139.1, from coordinate 968,395,674 downwards.
TTTTTACAATAGTCACAAATATTCACAAAACAAATAAGCACAATGCAAAAACAACACACAAATACAACAGAGCAAACGAATTGTCGTTGATCTGTGGAAGGAAAGTCACAAGATTAGTAAAAGCGTAGCGCCAAATCCTAATTATATCTAAGCAAATAAGAGCAGATATCTGACTGTTGTTCAAAAGACTCTCAACGAAATACGATCCTGGACTGGGTGTCGCCAAGTGTAACCTCCCCACCATAATTTTAAAAGGGAAAAAGACAATATTATTTAATACAAATGGGAGCCGAGTGTAACCTCCCCACAATGATTTAAAAGAAAATGAATGACAATATTATTTGGAAATCCTAATGGACATTGCTCTAAGCGTAACCTGCCCACAATGAAATGTACTGACAATGGCAACAAAATGTGAAATTCGCAATCTGACTCAAATATAAGTTTTTGATAAAAAAATTAAAGTCCATTCAGTGACAAGAAAATTCAATTAAACCGAAATATCGGTCTTTGGCCCTGTGCAAAACAATCAGAATTAAAGTCTTACCTCAGAATAAATGGATGTCACATTTCTGCTCTTGTTGTTGCGCACCGCTTGGAGGAACTGCATTGCAAATAATAATATTCTCTTTTTTTTTTGATTCTAGTGAAATTTTTCTTCAAAAGAAGTGGAATGAAATGGGAAGTGCAACGAAATCTTTAGTTCAATAAAAAATTAAATTTTTGAAAAAAATGCTTTTGAAATAAAAATTATTATTGGGGGACTTGTTGGAGAATAATTACAATAAATAAAATTTTTCATTATCTAATGATTATATTAATTAACAGTATACCTTATTCACCATCTTGACCAGTGTTGCCGACCGCCTACATCACACAACCGCACTGGGCTGCTACTACTGACCGACCGCTCTGCATGACGACTATTAGCGTACTGCACGCGACGACTACTGACAGAGTACTGCTCTCAACTAGACAGAGCTACAGACTTGCAACGACTGACCGACTCGCAACGACTGACTGACTGACAGAGTACTGCTCTGCTCGCAACACTAGCGCGGTCAAGCGCATACTCTCTGGTCACAGATGCTACAATGCCTCGCCATCGCTGCTGCGTTACATACGTGTTTCAAGGTCCTTGAGGTGTCAATTTCTTGGCGACTCCCTCTGCTAAATCTGCGTTCTTGAGAAGAGCTCTAGTCTTGTTCTTCACCTTATTTGTGGGGTCAGTGTTGATCTTCCTGTAAGATTCTCATTTAGCAGGCTCTGCATCTTTCAGTGTAGTCCTTATGGGAAAGAACAGCCATAGCATTGCCTTTGTCAGCCGGTAAGACATCAATTTCAGGGCTCTGTTTCAGGTCGCGAATGGCTGCCCTCTCCATGCTGGTAATATTCGACTTGATCGGTTTAGTTCTCGTCAGAGCACGGCAGGTTTCCCGGCGTACTTCAGCTGTTTCAGGTGAGTCGCGCAGCAACCTGATCAACTGCACTGACAATGTCCACTACCGTCGTGAACCTAGGTGTGGGAGCAAAATTAAGTCCCTCCTCCAGAACAGAAACTGCATCCCCAGTCAGCTCAATGTCCGTGAGATTGATGACCGTCTTGAGTGGGGCCTCCAGCGATGGTTTGACAGAGAGGAGAGAATTTAGATATCTGACGTCCCGAGGTCTTCCCATGTGCAGAATCGGCGGTCACCCAGGTAACACCAGCAATCCAGTCCCAGGTCCAGGGATTAAAATGATTGGCTAGTTGTAGATGTAGTTTAAGTAGTTACTGGGAGTTGTACTCAAGGCTGCGTCTTATAAAGTATACCTGATTCAATGCTGTGACTACTGACGACAAGGTGGCAGATATTACTAACAGGTAAAATAAGTATTTCACATAATTAGTTACATTGGAGTCATGCTATGATTGTTTAAAATAACAATACCATCTTGTCATTAAGAGCAAACAGTTCAAAGTATATACGGTGTTTCCGTAAGAGCGTGCGGACTTTTTTATTTACGTTAGTTACAGCTAACTGCAAATACCATCATTGCCATAACGAGAGTACCATTTGTACAATATCTTACAAAATGTGCTGAAAGTGATGGCCATCAATTCATGTTGTCTTCACATCCTCTTACGGACAGCCATGGGTACGTTCTCCAACAACTCAGCAAGAAACCTTTGCACGAATATCAGCAAACGTGACCATTCAGAAGGCCAGGTAGAAGATAGAGCCCGATGAGACTGTCGCCTAAAACGCCGGCCCAGATATCCATAGCAAAACGTACTTGATGGTGTCACGCTACTACAGCCTGAGGGTTTTCCTCGTCCCACACATGGTTGTTCCCGCTGTTCGAACTACCGTCACGATCAAATGAGGCCTCGTCAGTAAGTAACACGATTTGGAGGAAATCTGGTCGTCGAGCCGTTGTTGGAACAACCACTGCCACAATACGACCCTTGATGCAAAGTCAGTCACAAGCATTGCATGAAACCGTTGTGGGTGATATGGGTGTGACAGTTGTTCTTGGAGTACTCGACACACTCTAGTATGCGTTGTCGCCCATCTCACATGCAATACGACGAGTACTTGTAGTAGCTGCAACACGTTCTAGCACATCTCCAAATGGTTCAAATGGCTCTATGCACTATGGGATTTAACATCTGAGGTCATCAGTCCACTAGACGTAGAACTACTTAAACAAACCACTTAAACATAACTTACCTAAGGACATCACACACATCCATACCCGAGGCAGGATTCGAACCTGCGACCATAGCAGCAGTACCGGACTGAAGCGCCTAGAACAGCGGCCAGCAACACCTCTTCTACAAAATCGAGTGTGCGACTGGTCCTCACGTTGCTAAGACCCTCGTTTCTTCATTCCAATGAACCAGTCTTCCGCATTAGTCGATCGAGAGAAATAAACACTGGTCGTGGCGGATGACGGCTGTGCATGGCAGTGAGTTCTGCGAAACCGTATCGGTACTGCTCCATCGTACTGTACCCTACGTCTCTGAAGAGCACTGAATAATGAATGGGTCTGTCGTTGATTCAAAAGCACGTTCTGTAACAACAAGTAAAGTAAACAAAACGTGCATCGTGACTTCATAGTAATCAGGCTCGTTCTCCTTGTTTACTTGCAGGAAAATAGACAGCACAATACGTGTAAACTTGTACGCATGTTAGCTATAAATAAACTGGAAAACAGTAATGCTAGACAAAGCGGTAGACAAGTGTACTGCCATACCTCCTTACGCTGGCTTCTCCGACTCCAGGTTCCTAACCTCACAATTTTCAGTGGAGTGTTTTCTGGATCCTGTTACATTTTTACACGATCTTACGGAATCACCCTGTATAAGTTGAGGGTACCACACATACAGCGGTTATATGGACACAAATTTTGGAATCTCTAGACATGTTCAATGCGAAACATTTCCTTACAGTCATATGACAGAATCTACACGTTTCACCAACTGCGACATGGTCGCGTATACAAACAGTGATCCAGTATTGTCAAATGTTTTTTATTCCAGTCTTTGATCACAATATGAATTCTTTAGACGATGACCGGTTTCAGTCCGTAATGACCATCCTCAGATCTATAATATACAAATATATACACCTAGTGAGCAGTGTGTCTTTCAACATAATACAGCAATACGTATCACAATATACTATCATACAACCAGGGAAATGTACAGAAAATGCGGCAAAACGTACATTTTTTTGCACCATGTCCTAAAGTGATAAGGCCATAATGGCATCGTCAAAACATATAAAAATAATCAGCATAGCATCGTCATATAGATCTAAAGTATGGTGTAGAATAGGCCACATCGTCCACACACTCATTACTGAAACTGGCTACTGAAGTACAGTAGCTACCAGAAATCTGTTTGCCTACATCCTCCCTAGATGTCGTTACTTTCGGCTTAGATGTAGTCATCATTTACGCAAAAAACGTAATCTGATAAATACACATTATGTAAAATACATGTAGCATACTTTTAAAATTGATAACTATCATAGAAACCAATTGTGATACATTAAAAGACGAATACAGTTACTCATTTAAAGTTATTAAAAGGAAATATATGAATAGAATAGGACCGATCCTTTTTATGGTGAATTTACGGTCAACAATTAATATACGTAATACATTGCCTGTACCAACCTACAAATTGCCTATGAAAGATAAAATGTCTGTATGACAGCTGTCATATAGGCATTACTGTACTTCAGTAGCCAGTTAAATAATGAGTGAGCCGGCCGAAGTGGCCTTGCGGATAAAGGCGCTGCAGTCTGGAACCGCAAGACCGCTACGGTCGCAGGTTCGAATCCTGCCTCGGGCATGGATGTTTGTGATGTCCTTAGTTTAGTTAAGTTTAACTAGTTCTAAGTTCTAGGGGACTAATGACTTCAGCAGTTGAGTCCCATAGTGCTCAGAGCCATTTGATCCAATAATGAGTGTGTGGACGATGTGCAATGCTGATTATACACTCCTGGAAATTGAAATAAGAACACCGTGAATTCATTGTCCCAGGAAGGGGAAACTTTATTGACACATTCCTGGGGTCAGATACATCACATGATCACACTGACAGAACCATAGGCACATAGACACAGGCAACAGAACATGCACAATGTCGGCACTAGTACAGTGTATATCCACCTTTCGCAGCAATGCAGGCTGCTATTCTCCCATGGAGACGATCGTAGAGATGCTGGATGTAGTCCTGTGGAACGGCTTGCCATGCCATTTCCACCTGGCGCCTCAGTTGGACCAGCGTTCGTGCTGGACGTGCAGACCGCGTGAGACGACGCTTCATCCAGTCCCAAACATGCTCAATGGGGGACAGATCCGGAGATCTTGCAGGCCAGGGTAGTTGACTTACACCTTCTAGAGCACGTTGGGTGGCACTGGATACATGCGGACGTGCATTGTCCTGTTGGAACAGCAAGTTCCCTTGCCGGTCTAGGAATGGTAGAACGATGGGTTCGATGACGGTTCGGATGTACCGTGCACTATTCAGTGTCCCCTCGACGATCACCAGTGGTGTACGGCCAGTGTAGGAGATCGCTCCCCACACCATGATGCCGGGTGTTGGCCCTGTGTGCCTCGGTCGTATGCAGTCCTGATTGTGGCGCTCACCTGCACGGCGCCAAACACGCATACGACCATCATTGGCACCAAGGCAGAAGCGACTCTCATCGCTGAAGACGACACGTCTCCATTCGTCCCTCCATTCACGCCTGTCGCGACACCACTGGAGGCGGGCTGCACGATGTTGGGGCGTGAGCGGAAGACGGCCTAACGGTGTGCGGGACCGTAGCCCAGCTTCATGGAGACTGTTGCGAATGGTCCTCGCCGATACCCCAGGAGCAACAGTGTCCCTAATTTGCTGGGCAGTGGCGGTGCGGTCCCCTACGGCACTGCGTAGGATCCTACGGTCTTGGCGTGCATCCGTGCGTCGCTGCGGTCCGGTCCCAGGTCGACGGGCACGTGCACCTTCCGCCGACCACTGGCGACAACATCGATGTACTGTGGAGACCTCACGCCCCACGTGTTGAGCAATTCGGCGGTACATCCAACCGGCCTCCCGCATGCCCACTATACGCCCTCGCTCAAAGTCCGTCAACTGCACATACGGTTCACGTCCACGCTGTCGCGGCATGCTACCAGTGTTAAAGACTGCGATGGAGCTCCGTATGCCACAGCAAACTGGCTGACACTGACGGCGGCGGTGCACAAATGCTGCGCAGCTAGCGCCATTCGACGGCCAACACCGCGGTTCCTGGTGTGTCCGCTGTGCCGTGCGTGTGATCATTGCTTGTACAGCCCTCTCGCAGTGTCCGGAGCAAGTATGGTGGGTCTGACACACCGGTGTCAATGTGTTGTTTTTCGATTTCCAGGAGTGTATTTATATGTTTTGACGATGCCATTAGGGCCCTATCACTTTAGGACATGGTGCAAAAAAATGTACGTTTTGCCGCATTTTCTGTACATTTCCCTGGTTGTATGATAGTATATTGTGATACGTATTGCTGCATTATGTTGAAAGACACACTGCTCACTAGGTGTAAATATTTGTATATTATAGATCTGAGGATGGTCATTACAGACTGAAACCGGTCATCGTCTAAAGAATTCATATTGTGATCAAAGACTGGAATAAAAATCATTTGAGAATCTACACGTAGTTGATTCTTTAAATAGCGATTTTGTTCATTAAATGTCAGGGTTTCACTCCTGTACTTTTCATTTCCAGGAGACTTCCGCAGTATACGTCAGTTATCATCTTAAGTACGGACTTTTCCAGCAAGTGAGATACACACGTCGCCCTACGCTAAGACTATTGCGCAACAAGAGCGGCGCCTTGTGAGAACAGTGTGCATGTTCCGCGCTTCCTGCAGACACGGTACTGCTGCTTCACGCAATACGGGTAACTGGTACATCATGCGGCAACTGGAAAAGTGCTCTAAAGCTGAAGTACGCGGGATCGTACTATTGTTGTGGGCATAAATCTAAATCACAGATTCATCGTGAAGTTCTGGCAGTATATGGACCACACGCAATGTCGCGTCCAGCCTTGGTGAAACTGCGACAACAGTTTGGACAAAGCCGCATGGACACGGGCGATGCACATCGCAAAGTCAAAATCTTGCACAAACCCTACGTCCATCTTTTCGACAAGCTGAAACAACGTATTGCAGGAAAGAGATTTTCCAACGACGGTGACATTCACACAGCGCTTTTCGAATGGCTTCGTGACCAATCTATCTTCGAGGAACTGAACGATTGTTGGAATGTTACTGTCACGATTTATAGAGATATGGTGACTATGTTGAAAACTAGTCTCATGTATCTCTGCCACTAATAGGTATAGTGCAGTATTCAATAAATGTTACTTTGCCTCCCATAGTAATGTGTAACCTTTATGAAATCCCATCTTACCTTGGCAATATATTCAATAAGTATGTCTATTGCATCTCAGGAAAAAACTCACCATAAATATTCCAACAAATCGAAATCACATATCCGTTTTATGTGCAGCATTATCGACGTCACACGACTACTTTGTCTACTGTTCCCTTTTTAGCGTTAAGGACTCATATCCCACCCACAGGAAGAAATTGAGTGGTATGATTTCTACCATTTCTTTTAAAATTAAAATTGGATAGAAATTCGTTCTCACATTTGATTGTGACAAGTAATCAAGAATTGCTGCATCTTTCTCGCACGAAGCTTTCTAATGACATGAGTGTAGTGTCAGATTTATCATGCACAGTTGATGTCTGATAATTCAGTACCATACTGCTCATTTCGTTTATGATTTTAATTATGACGGAACACCGTATTATGTATTATAATCTGTTCAGTTTTTCTTGTTCCCTGCGACCCGTGGTTCTGTTCTGGATGCGTTGACATAATTCGGAACTATTCGTGCCTTTTGCAACTTCTGCCAACGTATGTGTTCTACCGGTGTTCGACACTGCAGTGAGCAGTCGTTCACCGTCCATCCTCAGTACAAATACGTCCAGTATCTTTGCTGCTGAAAACGGAGCAAACACCCTGTGTGCTTCACCAATTCTGAGTCTAATTTCACTAGTTATTGTGACAGTACACATGTGATGTGTTACGACAGCGAATAGGAATCTGTGATCAATGGAGGTACTCTATTTTACTTACTTTATGACCGAGCGAGGTGGCGCAGTGGTTAGCGCACTGGATTCGCATTCGGGAGGACGGCGGTTCAATCCCGTCTCCAGCCATCCTGATTTAGGTTTTCCGTGACTTCCCTAAATCATTTCAGGCAAATGCTGGGATGGTTCCTTTGAAAGGGCACGGCCGATTTCCTTCCCAATCCTTCCCTAACCCGAGCTTGCGCTCCGTCTCTAATGACCTCGTTGTCGACGGGATTAAACACTAACCGCCACCGCCACTTATTTTATGTTTACCATTAGATATCAGTTTAATTTTTTGTCTGAAGAAATCCAAAACTATGTTCTGAAATAGTGTCTTGTTTCTCCACTAGGCAGTGCCACAAGTTCCTCCAAAAAAGCGTAACACAACACACACACAAATGTCATACTGAATAATGTAAATCCACCCGATGATGGAGGTTTAAACCTTTGAAACGCGTCATGGAAATAAATAAAACGGTGACTGGTAACAGTAAACTTGTTGTTTCATTTAATACCGTGTCCTGTTGCGTGAAGAAGTCCATAACTGCCTGCTGCATATCCTCGTCTGACAGAAATCGTCGCCCCTTAAAGAGCTTTAAGGGCCCGAAGGCGTGGTAACCGCACCGGGAGACGACAGTAGGGAGGGCATTCGAATCTCTGCAGTTTGAATTGCAGTCCCTTTTGCAGTATGGGGGCGTTCGTTATCATCAAGCAGCACCACCTTGCACGGAAATTGGAGCACCATTCCACAACAGTGGTTTTCGACAGATATGCTGCCCTATCCACAATTTCGTTCTCCGTTGGATGTGTACCGGTGCTGCGAGGAAAATAACAACAGCACGTTGCTCCGGTTTGGATGCATTTGGTAATAACATCACCAGAATTCACGTTTCCGTATTCACCGCGCACGCACGTCGGAGAGACTCGAATGCAAGACTAATCTCTTGCTTATGTGTCGGTGCTTATAAACCAGCACCAGAATCACACTACGTTACATATACGCTGCAGAAAAACCGTCAAACGGAATGTTTTTCAAAGCCCATTACATTTCGTCGATGGGAATGATACTTCACGCACTAACTGCACAGCATAAAAAATTTAAACTAGCCTAAGTTGCCACGAATGCCACTTGTGTGACATCTTTAGTAACGATAAATATTAACAGGTTTGTAACCTCGTCTGCCAATTCCTGTTCTTGCAGATTTTGCAACAGCTTTTTATATTAGCTGTCGATTTCTGCAAGCTGTGGGAAATTGCAGTTTCAATGTCCCTGTAAGATGGATCTCCCTGCACTGGTGTCAGCCACAGCAGAGGCCAATGACATGCTTACGTCTACTCACACTCAACCCGTTAAAACATTCCTCCATGCAAGACTTCACTCATAGAATACTAGGATATTGAACCGTTTCTTCTGCACCTTAGAATATTGAACCATTTCTTCTGCACCTTACGGAGACAGAATTATCCAGTTTTGTCACGTTATATCTATGCATTCTCGACCAGACTGGTAAAAGCGAATATCTAAACAACACTGAGAAAATAGTGCAGCAAGCTAGCGAGCACAGGCCAACTTATCATTAAAGTACCGAAAAAGGACACAGGGATTGGCATAAGCTGTATTAATCATTGTCTAATAATCTCTAAGCCTAAAAGTCAAACATTTGTTCACAGTATCAAAGGCCACTTCCTGCCAGTATAGTTCACTAGAGAAAGACAAAAAAACTTCTTTCACAGTTAGCTACGTCACTCTGATCTGACCGAAATTGGCTAGATAGTGTACTCTCGATCGAAATCTGTAACGATGTTTTCTATACGTAAACTCTTTTACCGCCCGTGGCGTCATTAATGTCAGTTCTCGTAGATAATAAAACCTGAATAACTAGTACAAAATGTTACGAATGATTATTCGCATTCCAGTTGTAAGTAGGCTGTTTAGGTTCTTGTATTGGTAACGCCACGTAGCGCTCTGTATGAAAATCACTGGCTGTGCTGTGTGCAGTCTGTGGCTAGTTTGCATTGTTGTCTGTCATTGTAGTGTTGGGCAGCTGGATGTGAACAGCGCGTAGCGTTGCGCAGTTGGAGGTGAGCCGCCAGCAGTGGTGGATGTGGGGAGAGAAATGGCAGAGTTTTGAAATTTGTAAGACTGGATGTCATGAACTGCTATGTATATTATGATTTTTCAACACTATTAAGGTAAATACATTGTTTGTTTTCTATTAAAATCTTTCATTTGCTAACTATGCCTATCAGTAGTTAGTGCCTTCCGTAGTTTGAATCTTTTATTTAGCTGGCAGTAGTGGCGCTCCCTGTATTGCAGTAGTTCGAGTAACGAAGATTTTTGTGAGGTAAGTGATTTGTGAAACGTATAGGTTAATGTTAGTCAGGGCCATTTTTTTGTAGGGATTATTGAAAGTCAGATTGCATTGCGCTAAAAATATTGTGTGTCAGTTTAAGCACAGTCATGTATAATTTTTCTAAGGGGACGTTTCACAGTCAATCATTACAATAATTTTGTAATGTCTGCTTATCTGCCAAATATTATAATTCACACTATTTTACCAACTACCATCTTCAAACTGAGAGAGGCGGCGCAGTGGTTAGCACACTGGACTCGCATTCGGGAGGACGACGGTTCAATCCCGCGTCCGGCCATCCTGATTTAGGTTTTCCGTGATTTCCCTAAATCGCTCCAGGCAAATGCCGGGATGGTTCCTTCGAAAGGGCACGGCCGATATCCTTCTCCCCATCCTTCCCTACTCCGATGAGACCGATGACCTCGCTGGCTGGTCTCCTCCCCCAAAACAACCCCCCCCCCCCCCCAACCATCTTCAAGGAAACGGATGAGACCATCTCTCCCGGCTCAAGGGCCGGCTTAAGCTCTCTCTCTCTGTCTCTCTCTCTGTCTCTCTCTCTCTCTCTCTCTGTGTGTGTGTGTGTGTGTGTGTGTGTGTGTGTGCGTGTGTGTGTTTTTGTACCTCAGCCTTCTAGAAGGTTCAAGGAGCCACGTTGACGCCTCCTGGTGGAAGTCCTTCCTCCCACGTCATCAACTTATGCCACCCTGTCTGCTTTCACTTCTGCTCACAATGTTGTTATTCCTCATCTCTCTTCAGAACAATGGAAAAAGTGACTCCTGTGGTTGACTCTGCTTCTGCTGCTTAGCTGCTTTTGAAACCGGATTGTGCCCAAACCACTAACCAGATCTAGATGCTGACTGCGTCAATAAACCTATAACTGTTAGCTGCAAGTTACCAAAAATAAGGAATTCCTTTATAAATAATTTTAAACTTTTACGCAAATTCACATTCGAGGATGAACGTGTTCAGGAAAATGAAATATATGAGGTTTTTGTAGAACCTTTTGATTTCTGAATTCCTCACAAGGGGAACTTCCCATCACACCCTTCTCAGATTTAGTTGTAAGACAGCCCTGTGGATAGCTTGTCTAAAACTGAACGCAGCTCAAGCATGAAAACGGTAAGAAGGTGTACTGAACTGTGAAAAAAGGAGCCAACTAGAAAGTGAATGGTCCAAGGTTGATATGGAACACTGAGCGTGTTGGCACAGCCATGGCGTGGTGGTTATGTGGTCATGGTGTTGGATTACAAAGCGGAAGATCCGTGCCCATTTTTTTTCACAAAATTTTGAACTGTGAACTTTCCGTATGGCCACTGACGTGTCTGATTGCTGTATTCAAATTTATGTCTGTGTCGTGGTGAAATGTCCGATTGCTAATGCTAAGTGTAAGAAACGTACCTGCACCTATAACGGACGTTGATTTCGCACAACGTAACACAGCGCGGTTGTCTCGCATCGGACCTACTGCTTACAGAGGGGTTCGAACCACTATCAAGTTTGTATCCGAGATACTGTGTGTTTTCACTGGCAATATCGTTATTACCGTTATTACACGGCTATGTGCCTCCAGACGTACTTACCACCTATTTGTTTTACACAAGTACCACATGTTATGGCTCTTGCGTACCGTTTTAGAAGTTTTGACTCTTGAATATCTTTGTTGTAACATAGTTTATACCCGTTTATTTGTGGCTTTCATTTCTGTGACAGTTCCATGCGGCATCTCGTCTGCTCTCACTATTCATCACATTTATTTCCGATGGTGATATTTTCTTGCCAAATGACTCATATTCTATAACCATTCCATAGTATGATATTTGCTAAGACCACAGAAAGAGAACAGAATGACCAGACGGACAGTTCATAATTTTTGGAAAAAGAAATGGTGCATGAGGGAGATCTGAGCATCGATCTCCAGCTTTGCAGACCAAGACGTTGAACAATAACCACCACGCCGTTGCTCTTCGAATTATATCGATGACGCACGTCCTGAGCTTGGATTGTTCACTGCTTCTATTTAGCTTCTTTTTTCGCAATTCAGTTCACCTTCTTCCTGTTTTAATGTTTGATATGCGTTCATTTTTTGACGGGCTATCCATCTGGTAATTTTACCACTAAATCTGAGGGGAGCGCGATGGGGAGTTTCCTTTCTGAGGGGTCAGTGACTTGATAGAAAGTAATTCAATTCGTTATCCTACTTCCCTTTTGTCTCTAGGGGTATTACACTGCGTCTTCCTGCACTCTGTAGATTTGTCAGATACGGAGAGTTGTGACCTAATTCAACATATCCATTACCATTTTTGCATCGATTTAGGTGAAAAGGATAAAAAACAATATGCGGCGTCTTTCTAGAACGAAAAAACTGCAGATTTAAGCTAGCGGAATGAAAGTCTTGCGGAATCTAGTGATACCAGGAAGCCATCTCCTGGTTACGTTCATTTGCTGCGGATCAACGCTGCTGCAACCTTTTAAATGCTACCTGCCTTACCAAGTCTCTGCTCTCGCTGAAGCTGCATTCCGAATGGTGGATAATATTTTTAATCAAAGGAAAGGAATAGGAAGAGACTGATTAGCCTGGAAATAAGGACGCATTCCAGCTGGTAAAAACAAAGTACATTGTCGAGGCCTAGTTTCCTCCTACTAAGTTGTTGCACATCATTAAAAAATTTAAATCAGAGGCAAATGTGCCATGCTCCAAAATTCACGGCACTAGCCCTGAAGGTACTAATTAGAAGTAATCTTCTTCTCTGTAAATTTGACTATCTCGCTACCTCAGTGTAATACAAAATAAAATATGCAGCTGCCATGCGCAACTTCATTAACGAAACGCCACCGTAGTTCCGATGCGACTTACCACCGAAACTCACACATTCTCATCTACTATAAAAATTACACCCACAGTCGCTACTAAGAAGGCCATTAACGATTATCTACATCACTGCACATGTATATAGTAAGTCGGAAAGTGTCATCCTACTTGCCAATATCTGTTTTGAGAGACGACATAATAATACGACGTAAGCTTTGTTCATCTAATCTAACCACGTTAAAATCTGTAGTTATTGTCACAGTCAAAATTATAACTTTTAACTACCAATTATAGCACTTACTATGTGACTGTTCATACTTATAATTCGCAAACGGGAGTTTGCGAGGCGGCGACCTATTCCAGGCCTTACCTCGCATGTTATCCGGCTTTGCATACGCAATTAGGATATCAAACTTTCATTTCTTCGTTTCTCTTTCTGATCACTCTATGTTTACTGCTCGGTACTCGCAATTTTACCGACGCGACTCGTAAGTGATTAGGACGTTGCTAGTACTGTAGATGGATGATCTTATGGATTCAGGAATCAAGCTCACTTCTGGTGACATTCATATCTGTCTGTTCTCATCTTGGTTCAGCACACGGAATTTCCTCTAACTATGGCATAGCAATTTCCACACGCTGAGCGAAATGTCAGTCATACACGGTTTTCTTGGTACTTGGGTTCCCGAGAGGAGGATACTGTGGTTGGTAGTGTCCCGGGTACTGTCCGCTGATCGCGTCTGGTCAACTGGAAGGCACTAAGGCAAGCTTTGTGTATGATAACAACCGACACACACGGGTGGTCGGTTAACCCTCGTTAAGCCATCGACTGGCGGTTTTAACCGTCCACTGTGAAAATGACTATTATGTTTGCTTTTGTGGTGCTGTCTTGCTAAGCCTGAACCATTACCACACGTGCCCTTCGAAAATCTTCCCAGCACTCCTTCAATGGGAAGGAAAATTTGCAGAATTTCTTCTCGTGGAGAATCGTGCCGTGGGAATCACGGCCCGGTCCCTATCGGCTAGTGAAACTTTTTTTTTAATTTTTTTTAATTTTTTTATGGGTGTTAAATTACATGGTGGAAGACAGGAAACCAATTTCCAGGTCTGAAATTTGCAGTATGCTTAGGACCTTTCGCTGACTGGGTGCAAACAGGTTTTTTGCCAGTGCTGTTCCCAGCTGAAGAGGTCTTACTTGCCAGGGTAGCCAGAGTGATGGCTAGTTAAGTGGATATGGTCGGAATGCGGCCATGTGCTAAGTCATTCGGGGGTTACACTGCAACCTTTTTAAGATTTCGAGAGTATTCAACCACGTCGGTATCGACAATACGTTTTTTTAGGCTTCACGAAATCGACCCGTTACAACCAGATGCATACGCCATTAGCAGCTCCAAGCGTCAGCGGTCGGCGCATCCACCTTTGGCTATGATCAGTGCAGCCACGGTAAGACTGAAAATATTTGCCTTCTCTCTCTCTCTCTCTTTCTCTCTCTCTTTCTCTCTCCCTCCCTCTCTCTTTTTTCAGGCAACTTTTCACTCCTTAGAGATTTTCAATTGCGCACCACTCATGAGTAAATTAACTGATGCTGTTATCAACTGTAGGTCCTGCGGCTCTTCTAATGATTTGGCAGCTCTTCGGATTCCACATTTCATCCAGTTATGTACTGTCTTGATGTCATGGTAATTTTATCCTGTTTATATCACAACTGAAATTATTGTTGGCGTGTCTAAAAAATTTTTCGTTGCCACTATTGCAATTGACTAATCCTGTGTAATGTTCATGGCAACCATCTGTAATTAATTGCTCAATATATAACTTGTTAAAGGAAGCCATAGTTCAATAGCCCGAATTCTCTGGTCATAGGAAAGTGAACGAGGCCGCCTTATAGTCTCAGGCATTCAATTTCTGCGGTTATTATGCGCAACAGTCGGCATATCTGCGTAATTCGCATGCTTCTTGGGGTTTTACATTATCTCTCAGCATCAGGTCTGATGAATTAGCATTATTTCATCATTTCCGAACCCATAGTGTATTCGCTGGGGCCGGGTCTGTGCTCGCAGAACACCGACTTCTGGCATAGCTAGCGATCCAGTTATTTCTTCAGTTTTGAATACTCAGTGACGCAAGATTGACGTCCCTGCCTCTCCTTAAAATTTCGGGACTCGGTGATACATAACTGGCGTTGCTGTCAATTTTCAGTTCGGGAGATTCCATGGCGAATTCGTTCTTTTGATCAGAAGTCAGATTTTAAATTTTTAATAAACCAAATACACAAAGTGAGTTTCTATAACAAGTTACACACATGCTAATAACTTTTTAAAATTTTGAAGGACTTTTCTTGTTTAAATTTCAGCACGGTGCGATTTACTAATATATGTGCATTCTTTTTCAGCGTGTGGTTCTGTCGACATTGTTGCATACTTCAAACGTTGTTAGTATTAGGGCGTAGGTGTTTTCTTGACACCGTACATCACGAGATTAGGTAGGTTCATCGTAGTCATAGCAAATGAGGACTGGACGCCAAAAAAGGCAACTAAGCAGACTGGAAAATGTGACGACATTATATCACGCAGACAGGTATCAGGCGGTTGAAGAAGTAGCCATGGAGTTCAATAATGTGTAACTTCAAGGGAAAGTGGCGGTGATGTATTTGATCCCCCTACTGGGTCAAGTGGAGGATCAATCAGCCACAATGGAGAACGATAGTGACGAAGAGTTTGACGGAGCGAAATTAGTAGGGACGTTAGGTAGAAGGGGTAGAATACAGTGGAGTAGAACGTAAACAGGCCACATAAGCTCAACTGAGCCAAACAACAGGGCTACTCACATCTATAGTAGGATCTATACATGAAAAAGATGACTTTCAGTGTACAAAGTGAAACTAATTGGTTCCAGAGACCTTTTCCATTCTCATGCGTCTACGGTGTATATATACAGACTGAATCGTTGAATGAAAATTTGTACCAAGGTTAGAATTCGAACTCGGGTGTCCTGATAACTAGACCACTTCTGCTTTGCAGAACTTTATGGACTATGCTAGTACTCCTCCCTCCTCAACCCAAATTCCGATTCACGCCTCTGCTTGTCCGAGTTTGGGGAAATGCCAAGTTGTCTGAGGCGTCAATTAGAATTTGGACTGAGGAGGGACGCGTGCTAGAATAGATTGCCCAGTTATGCAAGGCCACTGTGCCAGGATGGCGTAGTAGTTAGCGCATCTGCCCAGTGAACAGGAGACCCGAGTTCGAATCCCACGAGTTGTTAAAATTCAAAGAAATGCAAGTGAATGTAAACACAGTCCGCAGAGAGAGAGAGAGAGAGAGAAGTCAATCGGTACAGGGCTCAGTAATCTGTGACGCAAGCTGCTGGAACGATGGACGATGCTGGTGCACCAGACCATAGCATACGGTCTAGTCTAGACTGGATGGCACGTTAGGTACTGTTCAGAACCTGTCAGAGACTGCTAACAGCAGTAGGCTGTCACGACCAGCGTGTGGCACACGTGTCGAGACGCATCCGGCATTCAATGAAGCCAATAAGGTCAGTGAAGGAGCAGACTTCTCGGAACAATTACTTTTTCAAGCTCCGAAAATTTCAGGTATTTTGGAAGAGAATTCGAATCTGGGCCACAAACCTTTTGTAGAGTAATTCTATCATTCCGTTTCGCCTACATGGCTGGTTAACTTCCAATTCGAACTTATTTGTAGTTTCCTCGAGGGGGGAAGCCTTGTTGAAAATGCAATCAGAGGCAAAAAGCTGTCAAAAGTACAGTGAGTTTATGAGAAAGTTCCCCCTCGGCATACTGGTCGCAGGAGGTACAAGCTAGAGTCAAGGATAAGATTACAGAGTGCATTCCGTAAGTAATGCGACCAATTTTTTTTCTGACGCAACGGTACACCATAGCATGTTGTAACCAGCTGGGCTAAATGGAGGGGGGGGGGGGGGGTGTTAGCTTCAAAACGCTCTTTGTCTCATTCAGCTGCGAGCTGCCGGAGAGTCAGGACGCACGTTTCCGTCAACCCCGTTTTGGCACAATGGATCATTCTGTAGAGCAATGGTACGCTTTCGAATTTTGCATTAAACTTGGTAAGTCCGCCACCGAAACGTTTCCATTACTTCAGCATGCTTAAGGTTTTTAACATAGCTGTCAATTAGCGACTGTTGTATAATACAAAATTTTGAAAAACAAAGCGTCCAGTCGCGAACACAATTAATTTGTGACCTAGGTTTCGGTGTCACAAGGGACACCCTCTTCAGACAAAATTTAAATTAAATGTTACAGCATAACGTACCAAAAAATACGAAAGCAGCGGTCATACCTGACAGCATCAGATAGTCAGAATTAAAATAAAATGCAACAGAGGTGCAAGCCACTAGGGGCTGCCATGTGTCCTCTGCTACAGTCAACACAAAACGCAGCTTTCGTATTTTTTGGTACGTTATGCTGTAACATTTAATTTTAATTTTGTCCGAAGAAGGTGTCCCTTGTGGCACCGAAACATAGGTCACAAATGAATTGTGTTCGTGACTGAGGGCTGTGTTTTTCAAAATTTTGTACTTCACCATGCCTTCCGGAATGTTTGCTTGTCCAAATCACAAGTTTTCCAATGGCACAAGTCGTTCATGGACGGCCGAGAGGAGATCACCGACGAACCTCGCAGTGGACGGTCATCAACCGCACGAGTCTGCGAAAATGTGACGCATGTGCGCGATTGTTTGAACTCTGACAGACGGCTGAGCCTTCAGTTGATAGCACAAACTCTAAACATGTCAAAAACAATCGTTTTCTGCATTGTGACCGAAGATTTGAACATGAGAAAGATGTGTACCAAACACGTCCCAAACATGTTGACCGACGAACACAAGCACATGCGAGTGCTTCGGTGCCGAGAAATGTTGGAAATGCTTGAAAATGATCCTCATATTTTAAACTCATTTATCACTGGTGATGTATCGTGGATTTTTGAGTATGACCCTGAGACAATGGCAGTGTTCTGAGTGGCACACCCCATCGTCGCCCCATCCCAAGAAGGCATGCATGAGCAAGTCCAGGACCAAAGCCATGCTCATTGTCTTCTTTGACATCAGAGGCATTGTCCACCACGAATGTGTACCTACCGGGACCACAGTGAACTCAGCTTTCTACTTGGAAGTGCCCAAAAGACTGAAAAGGAGGGTCTCGCGCTGCCGAAGCGACATCAAGGACACGTGGAAAGATCACCACAACAACGCGCTGAGTCACAGTGCCTTTATTGTCAACGACTTCCTAGCCAGGACCAAGACCCCACTGGTTCTCCAGCCTCCCTACAATCCTGACCTGGCTCCCACTGACATTTTTTTGTTTCCTCGGTTAAAAGGAGTCATGAAAGGAAAACATTGGGACCAATTGAAAGCATCCAGGCGCATGTTACACCAGCTCTAAAGGACATTCCGGAGAAGGCATTCCAGGATGCCTTCCCTGCATGGAAACACCGCCTCCAGAAGTGTATCGACGCAAGAGAGTGCTATTTTGAAAATATTTGATTATTTGTAGCTACGAATATATTCAATAAATGATTTTTTATGAATTTGGTCGCATTACTTATGGAACGCACCTTGTATGTCAGGGAGAAACTTAGCGAATTTGGGCACATGCAGTTTAGTGAGGTATTTCGGAAAGAAATCTCACAAAAATCAATTCCTAGACTCCCTTACATAATCCCTTACCGACTCCCTTACAGATCTTATCCGACTCTGCTTTAATTAACTCTCGCAGTCGTACCAGTGGACAATGGTTGAGCATTGTGGAGAGAATGAAGAGGCCTGCAAGACCTTACTACAATGTGCTGAGTACATTAATCGCATCTCTGGGAACAACAACCTGGTCCGTACTAACGAATACACGTTTCTTACATCAAAATGCCAGTACACTCAGTGCAGGAACAATAGGTTGCAGTCATGGCAGATGCCGCCCTATCACAGGAAATATTCTGACCAGCGCGACTAGAGGAACGGCGGTACAAAGAGCAGTGACAACCACAATCCTGAGGGCAACAGTTTTCAGGGCCACAATGAGAGACAGGATGCCCACATAGTCAAGGTGTGATCACCTGACCCAAGCATAACCAACATCAGATACGTGGAAACACACAATGACAGGAGTCGTCCACAGGGCAGATCCCCAAAGACAAATCCGTCTAAAATAACCGCGAAGTTGCCACATAATACGACTACGTTTTCATTATTTCTTGCGTTTTTCAAATGTGATTAGGTACGAGGCGTATTCCGAAAGTATGTTCTGATCGGTTGCGAAATGGAAACCACAGTGAAAATCCGATAAAGCTTTTCATAGATGTGTTGGACAGTGTCTCTAGCATACCCGTTAATCGCGTCATGTCCATCTTTTCAGTTCTGAGCGCACAGTGGGCACGTAAAGATGCCTAGAAAACAGTGTTTCCCACCAAATATGAGTGCCCCATTAGAGATTGCGCCTGATGTGATGCAGCCCACACAACATAACTGTCATGCGTTTCCTTCTTCAAGATAGTTCTCGGCGGCACTGTATAGAGGCAATGAGGACGCCCCTGCAGCAGTTTCGATGGGGAGTGCTTGGTCGCCCTCCATACAGCCCGACTTTGCTCCCTCCGATTTTAATCTTCGGTGACATGAACCACTGCCTGTAAAGTCGACGTTTTGGCACAGACAGCTAACTGCAGATCAGCGTAGACTCGTAGAGAATCGTCGAAAAGTGCAGGCGGCTGCCTTCTATGACGAGGGTATTAGAAAGTTGGTACAACGCTACGACAAATATCTCAGACAGGGCGGCGACTATTTAGAGACGTTGCTGGAAGATGTGGCTAACTACTGCAAAGAAAACAATTTTGTTTTCACTGCGGTTTCCATTTCGCGGCCGATCACACCGTACTTTCTGAATACGCCTCATAGATTTTTGGAAGTGTGAATAGCTAGGAGATTGTTTTTCCTTGTTGTTAAGATACTCTTGTTGATTTGCTGTGCCATTTTTGCCTTGCCATTTCATTAGTAACGCTGAAGATTCCAAGAGCAATGATCCACAAGCCAAGAACTTGAGTGAGTGGATAAACTGTCTACAACAGCACACACTGACTATGACGAACACTCAATGTTCTTTTTCAAGAGAGATTTGCAAAGTTTTACATGTGACGTCTATAGTGAAATGAAATGATCGTATGGCACTGATGGCCGGGACTTCCGGCGTGGGGAAGTCCGGCCGCCGAGTCGCAAGTATTTTCAGTTTACCCCACATTGGGCGACTTGCACGTCGATGATAACGAAATGGTGGCGAGGACAACGGAACACCCAGCTCCCGAGTGGAATAAATCTCCCACCCAGTCGGGAATAGCAGTCAGACGCGTTGACCGATCCAGCTAAGGAGGTGCACTGACGTCATTAGTGTTTTGGGGTGTCATATGGCGTCTCTCGTGGAAATTTTGACACTGAATTGATAATTCGGATTTGCGAATTGGGCATCTGTAAAAGATATGCGACAGAAGCTACAGCCAGAGCAAGGTATACAAATGGAGTTGATGGAAAAATGGACGATACAGACAACGAAATAAGGAAATTTTAAAGAGAAATATTTTAGTTTGGCCACGTAGTAGACGACAATGGAAGGAGAAGAATGATACGAGAAGTCGATTGGAGAACAGCCGCAAGGCAGGAGGTATGGATATCCTCTCATCTATGTTTTCATGGCATGGAGATTGCAGAACACACGTAGTTCCACAGCGGCATGTTACGAATATCCTGCGAACATGGTTGGCCGTAAAGATACTAGTCTGGATTAAGTAATATGTACTGAGGGCACGGATAAATTATGTGATTAACTACTAATCTGTCGTACGTTCTCTAACACTGAAGACAGATGGATAGATGTATAACAGAAGATGCGATTTCTATAGATTGTATTGCTGCCTGCCTGTTTAGTGATCAAAAGCCATGTCATTTTTTATCCTTTCTGTACAAACACTGATGAGCAAGAAAGCTCCTACAAATCGTTAAGTCTTAGTTGACTAACTCAAATATAGGAACTTGATATCAATTTTCATATTAATTCGATATCTAAACGTTTAATTTCCTTAAAGATAGTTGCTTGCTAACCTGTAATTTTCCCTATGAGAAGATTGAGTACCTTGTTACTACTTAGTTTTTATATTTTATATGTCATGTTCCGTAGGACCAAAATGAGGAACAAGCATTGGAACGAGTCAGTACATGAAACTATAATGAAAGCGTAACAGTAGGTAAAAAGAAACATACACGAAACCTATGCAGACGACAAGCCATAAGTTTAAATAAACATAATCAACAATTATTCATTTTGCCAGGAGTCCCTCGACAGAACAGAGAGCGTGAGGACTTGAATGTGTGTGGACTATAGCTAAGATTTTTTAAATTCTTGTGGCAGATTATTGAAAATAGATGCATCGGAATACTAGACGCGTTCCAAATGGGTTTGTATTTCTGTCTATCATTAACTGAGTGAAAGCTGCTAACTCTTGTGAATAAGCTGATGTTGTTAACTACAAAGGAAATTAATGAAAACATGTGTTGAGGTGCTAACGTCAGAATTCTGAGACTACTGAATATGGGTCGACAGGTGGTTCGTGACCTTACACTACATATTCCTAGAGCCATCCGTTTCTGAGCCAAAAAAAACGTTTCTGAATCAGAAGAGTCACCCCGAAAAATAATACCATACGTCATAAGCGAATGAAAATAAGTAAAGTAGACTACTTTTCGTGCTGAACTGTCACATACTTCAGATGCTGTTCTGATGCTAAACGAAGCAGCATTTAGTTTTCGAACAAGATCCTGAACATGGGCTTTCCACGACAGCTTACTCTCCATCTGAATGCCTAGGAATTGGAACTCTTGAGTCTCACTAATAGTATGCCCATTCTGTGTAATCAAAACGTCAGTTTTTCAAAAATGGTTCAAATGGGTCTGAGCACTACAGGACTTGACATCTGAGGTCATCAGTCCCCTAGAACTTAGAACTACTTAAACCTAACTAACCTAAGGACATCACACACATCCATGCCCGAGGCAGAATTCGAACCTGCGGCCATAGCGGTCGCGCGGTTCCAGACTGAAGCGCCTAGAACCGCTCGGCCACTCCGGCCGGCCGTCAGTTTTTGTTGAATTGTGTGTTAGAAAAAATAGTATTACTGTGATTTAGCATCAATTTATATTCTACAAACCACGAACTTATGTCTTGAAGTGAATTATCTGATATTGTTTCAATATTGCACACAACATCCTTCATCCTGCTCTCATCAGCAGTATTAGTAGAAGGCTAGAAGGCATATCATTTATATACAGACGAAAAATATCGGCCCAAGCACCAAACCCTGGGGCGCCACCTCACCTCCCGCACCCCCCCCCCCCCCCCCCCACCTAACTGCTGTGCCGCATTGTAAATGCACGTCCTAGTCGTTGTCAATACTGTGGAGAATGACCTCCTGGTGTCTCTCAAAGTAAGAGATGAACCAGTTGGGAACTACTCCCCTTATTCCATTATGGTCCAACTTCTGGAGTAGCGTTTTGTTATCAACACAATCAAAAGCCTTAGTTAAATAAAAGAAGACGTCTAGCGATCGAAACCTTTTATTTAATTCGTCCAGAGTCTCACAGAGAAAAGAGAATACATAACATTTTCAGCTGTTAAACCACGTCTAAAACCAAACTGTAGGTTTGACAGACAATTATACACTCCTGGAAATTGAAATAAGAACACCGTGAATTCATTGTCCCAGGAAGGGGAAACTTTATTGACAGATTCCTGGGATCAGATACATCACATGATCACACTGACAGAACCACAGGCACATAGACACAGGCAACAGAGCATGCACAATGTCGGCACTAGTACAGTGTATATCCACCTTTCGCAGCAATGCAGGCTGCTATTCTCCCATGGAGACGATCGTAGAGATGCTGGATGTAGTCCTGTGGAACGGCTTGCCATGCCATTTCCACCTGGCGCCTCAGTTGGACCAGCGTTCGTGCTGGACGTGCAGACCGCGTGAGACGACGCTTCATCCAGTCCCAAACATGCTCAATGGGGGACAGATCCGGAGAGCTTGCTGGCCAGGGTAGTTGACTTACACCTTCTAGAGCACGTTGGGTGGCACGGGATACATGCGGACGTGCATTGTCCTGTTGGAACAGCAAGTTCCCTTGCCGGTCTAGGAATGGTAGAACGATGGGTTCGATGACGGTTTGGATGTACCGTGCACTATTCAGTGTCCCATCGACGATCACCAGTGGTGTACGGCCAGTGTAGGAGATCGGGTGTTGGCCCTGTGTGCCTCGGTCGTATGCAGTCCTGATTGTGGCGCTCACCTGCACGGCGCCAAACACGCATACGACCATCATTGGCACCAAGGCAGAAGCGACTCTCATCGCTGAAGACGACACGTCTCCATTCGTCCCTCCATTCACGCCTGTCGCGACACCACTGGAGGCGGGCTGCACGATGTTGGGGCGTGAGCGGAAGACGACCTAACGGTGTGCGGGACCGTAGCCCAGCTTCATGGAGACGGTTGCGAATGGTCCTCGCCGATACCCCAGGAGCAACAGTGTCCCTAATTTGCTGGGAAGTGGCGGTGCGGTCCTCTACGGCACTGCGTAGGATCCTACGGTCTTGGCGTGCATCCGTGCGTCGCTGCGGTCCGGTCCCAGGTCGACGGGCACGTGCACCTCCCGCCGACCACTGGCGACTACATCGATGTACTGTGGAGACCTCACGCCCCACGTGTTGAGCAATTCGGCGGTACGTCCACCCGGCCTCCCGCATGCCCACAATACGCCCTCGCTCAAAGTCCGTCAACTGCACATACGGTTCACGTCCACGCTGTCGCGGCATGCTACCAGTGTTAAAGACTGCGATGGAGCTCCGTATGCCACGGCAAACTGGCTGACACTGACGGCGGCGGTGCACAAATGCTGCGCAGCTAGCGCCATTCGACGGCCAACACCGCGGTTCCTGGTGTGTCCGCTGTGCCGTGCGTGTGATCATTGCTTGTACAGCCCTCTCGCAGTGTCCGGAGCAAGTATGGTGGGTCTGACACACCGGTGTCAATGTGTTCTTTTTTCCATTTCCAGGAGTGTATAAATTGAGATGATCAATTACCCTTGTATACACAGCTTTTTCAATAACTTTAGTATACACCACTCAGATAAAAAGAGGTCTAAAATTTTCTGTATTATCCCTTTCTCTGTTTTTATCAGGTGGATTCACTACTTGGTACTTTAATCGGTCAGGAAACAGATCATTCGGAAAGAAAAAGATACAGATATGGCCAAGTACTGGAATAACATCAGAACAGTTGTATAGTATTCTGCTAGATACTCTGTCATATCCACGAGAGTCCTTAGTTTTTGGTGATTCAATTACTGACTCCGTCTCCCCCTTCTCACTGTCATGGTGGAGTATTTCAGATAACAGCCTCGGAAAGCTATTTCCTAAAAGATGCAGGAGTTTGTGTTGTTTATTGACTGTAAGCCACTAGTGGCACGTTTGGTAACCCAGTTATTGTTACTGTGCAGAGAGAGCAGACGGCAACACAAAGGCTCTCAGGCTCGGGGCTTTGGTGATGACTGACTTGACCAGAGGAGTGCAAGTGCGCCCCAGGCGTCATAGACTGCCAGACGACGATACAGCTGGTCCGCATACAGTGTTGTCAGGTATGGACCTCAGTGGGCGACGGCACAAGGCTGACGCAACGAGGCGTAAGGCTTACATCACCGCCGTGGCTCGATTGGCGACGGGTCCCAACAGCTGCGCAGCATGAATGAAGAGAGCGGTTGGTAAAGGACACTCAGCTGTTTTCGACTAGCGCTCCCGTCTATAGTTCAATTCTTTTATCTTGGCGGCTCGCGCATGCCCGCCTAGACGCGGGAGCTTGCTGCGTTGCCAGTTGCACACGACGCACGCGCCAAGAGAAGCAGCGCCATAGTATAGCATAGTTCGCAAGCTTACGTTTAGGGGGGGAGCGCGCAGTTCATGAAGTAAAGCCACCACGGCCGCATTAACCCTTTCGCTGCTACAAAGACGTGCTTCCTGCATTCCGCGCTGTGAGCGATTTTGTCACTGCACTGCTCGCCTGTGAAGACACATTGTGTTCCGACTGCTTTGACACTCTTTATCATTCGATTCCACAAAAACTATTTGGCTCAAAAAATAGATTTTTACCTATCTTCTTGACTGATACCTTCCCCAAAATTTTGAAGAGTTTGCAGAGGTAAAGTCCATAGAGTATACTTTCCGGATGGTCGATTTTAGTTGCCACAATGTTGAGAATGAAATGTGGACAAGATACCTATATATTTCATTTACTTTAAGTACCACATAAGTGTCGTATGTAATATTGAGAAATATTCCACCTTTTGCGACTGTAACAAAAGTTTTACTTACACTGGGCACGTTTGGCTTTATTTTAAAGCACTTCAATCAATCAAAAGGAAGTAGACAAAATACATTAAACAAAACTGTGGACTTACAAAAAGATTAGGACTTGAATATACCGTCTGTCAGTGAAGTGCTCAGAGCTATGTCAAATATAATTTGGCGTGTGGCACACACAAACAGCATTTATTTGCTAAAACACTGATGAGCCAACACAAACGTTGAATATTGTGCTACCGCAGCACAAAACTACGAAAGGTGACTTGGCAATGGAGGACACAAAATACAGTCCTCTTATGATGCTTCAAAAGAGAGAAACGCGTCTGGTCTAAATAAGTCGCTTATTACAGTTGCAGAAGAGGGATATATTTCAATACCATTGGTAAAACTGCGACTGTGGAACAAAAACGAGAAATAGAACATGAATACCATTGTGTATGTGCCATACCTTTCACCGATGGAAGTGCTTTAAAATAAAGCCAAACGCGCCCTGTATAAATAAAACTTCTATTACAGTCGCGAAAAACGGAATATTTCTCAATATTGCATACGACACCTATGTGGTACTTAAATTAAATGAGATATTGTTATACAGTAAATATTATATGAAATTTAGGTATCTTGTCCACATTTCATTCTCAACATTGTGGCAACTAAAATCGACCATATGGAAAGTATGCGCTATGGACTATTACCTCTGCAAACTCTTCAAAATTTCGTGCAATGGTTTACTACATTTAATGCTGCACATCAAAACAAAATTAAGTCATTTATGGGGGGAAGGTATCAGTCAAGAAGACATGTAAAAATCAAATTTTTTGGCCAAATAGTTTTTGTGAAAACGAATGATAAGTGTGTCAAAGCAGTGGGAACACCATGTGTCTGCACAGGCGAGAAGTGCAGTGATGACAAAATCGCGCACAGCACGGAATGCGGGGAGCAGGTGTCTGCAGCAGCGAAAAAGTTAATGAAGAGGCAAAGCACTAAAAATTTCATTCAAACGAATAAAATTCGTGAAGTAAGGCACTCCAATATTGTTTTTAAATAAAGAAAATATAAAGCATCGCACAAGGTTTGAACTCATAACCTTTGACTAGGCAGCCCAACACCTTAACCGTTCCGCTACCTCAGCTCATCGACCAGTGTAACTCCATAAGGACTCTAACACCTCACGCAACTACTTATAAACACTGTTAATAATAATAATAATAATTTTATTGTCTTTAAGCCATTACAGCAATAGGCAAAGTCATACATATAATACAATACAGTACAGTACATGCTATAGAAGGACAGAATTGTTAAGAACTTTTCAGTTTAATATCACAGGTCATGAAATCCTTTACATTGTAGAATGGGTTTATAACTAACCGGTCATAAAGTGTTTGTTTGTATTGTTGCTCTGGTAAATTTTGTATACCTTGTGGAAGTTTGTTAAATAATTTGTGGCCCATAAGTTCATAACTGTTAACTGATTTTGACAGTCTGTGGTAGGGCGTATAGAT
The DNA here is from genome assembly GCF_021461385.2 of Schistocerca piceifrons. NCBI lineage: Eukaryota > Metazoa > Arthropoda > Insecta > Orthoptera > Acrididae > Schistocerca > Schistocerca piceifrons. Next base: position 968,368,900 of record NC_060139.1, on the reverse strand, counting down.
AGAGCTGTTTGTCCTAGTGCTGTAACAATGTATATTTGCCCTGCGTCTTACTTTAGGTAAGTTCTCTTTGGGTGTAGATTAAAACATAATAAATATATAGGTTTATTACCATCATGATTTTTTGTTGAGTAAACAAAGGTTTACAATGAGCCTTGTATTGTGAGCCTGTAATTATCCTAATAGCTTTCTTTTGCAGCAATAGTATATTATGCACACAAGTGGAGCTTCCCCATAAAATAATGCCATAGGATATGATGCTTTGGAAAAATGAGTAGTACGATACTGTTAACATAATTTTTAGGTACACAATGCATTAATCGCCTTAACAAATAGATTACCCTAGACAATTTACCGCTAATATACTTAATATGTGGATTCCAAGAAAGTTTATCATCCAAATATACCCCCAAAAATTTAACACAACTAGGATCATCTGATGGAAACTTGTCTTTTAAACTAAATACCATCTGATGGGTTTTGCTTTCATTAAGCAAGAACCCATTTGCTTTAAACCAGAGTGAAGCTTGCTCAATTGTCTCTGTAACACATGTTTTAAGGCTGTTCAGAAACGTTGTATCATCAGCATAGATTACTGTTCTGGATTTGATAAATGATGGTAGGTCATTTATCATTATTAGGAAAAGGAAAGGGCCCAGCACGGATCCCTGCAGAACACCTACCTCTACTTGTTATATACTGGACATTTCTTTCCCGACTCAGACGACTTGCTTATGGTTTTGTAAATATGATCTTAATAGCTTAAGGCTGTTACCTTTAACACCATAAAAGTCCATTTTTTCGAGTAGTAGTGTATGTTCTACACAATCAAAGGCTTTGCTTAGGTCACAAAAAGTCACTTGGGCAAAGCATTTATCTTCATATACTTGATGGATATATTTAACAACATTGTCTATGGCATCAATGGTTGACAGGTTCTTCTTAAAGCCATACTGTGATCCACTTATTAATCCTATGTTATCAAAGTAAACAGATATTTGTTGGTAAATTATGCATTCTAGAACTTTTGAGAAAACTGGGACTATGGATATTTGACTGTAACTTGAGACAGAATTTTTATCTCCTTTTTTATGTACTGGAACTACCCTAGACAGTTTAAGCTCATCAGGGAAAAAACCTTCCAGTATACACTTGTTTATACAATATGTTAGGGGGTACACTATACAGTCTATTACTTTCTTAAGCATGTTACAAGACAGGTCATATATGTCTGATGATTTTAACTGCTTCACTATTCTTAACACAAAACCAGGTGAGACCTCCGAAAAATTGAAGGTACTTGTGTTTGTTGATGACCTAGCAATATTTTTGACAGTATCTGTCATGAGCTGATTTCAGGTTTAATTATAGCACTTCCTACTTCCTCAACTGATTTAATAAAAAATTCATTAAATTCCTGGGGAGAGATACTAATTTTGTCACTTCTTTTATATTTGGCGACACTATTTATTAGAGTCCATGCTGCTTTGCACTTATTGGTGGATTTCTCAATACTTCTGAGATTGTGTGCTTGTTTGGCTTCCACAATTGCTTTTTTGAACTCATTCCTAGATCTAACATAGGCTAGTTTAGCATGGTTGGTTTTCAGATTTTTATGAATATTGTACAACAACATAACTTGATTTTTCATAGTAGACAGCTGTTTTGTATACCATGTATTTTGTCTATTTGGAACTTTTGATTTTAGGACTCTGTCAGTTACTTTGTATTTCTTTATTGGTATGCAGTCATTAAAGTGTCCCAAAAATGCTTTGAGAAACCTATCAAATAGTACCTTTGCTGGCAGATAATTGGTTAGAGTATAATGTGTCTCATCATAACACAGGCCAAACCAATCTCTGTTAGAAAGGGACATACGAAACCTGTCAATTTTCTCATCTGTGACTGGTCTAGTGACCACAACTTCTGGGACAAGGTTATTTACATAACTCTTATCAAGAGGGAACCTACTTGTATAATGTAAAGATACTGAATCATGATCAGAATATGGAAATACTGTCAAAAAACATGATTCTTCTGTTGTTTTAAAATTTACAAAAATATTGTCAAGACATGCATGTTCTCTTGTAGGTTTGTTATTGACTGAATGTAAGTTGCACTGTCTTAGTAGGTTTTGGAGTTCAGTGACAGTACGTTTTTGTGTTGTAACATCGAATTCAGGATTCACATCTCCACCTATCACAGTATCATAATGTATCCATCTAGTATCTGTAAGTACATGTAACAGCAGGTCCAGTTTTTCTAAAAATACATTGGTTATACCCTTAGGTGACCTGTACAGGGAAATTACAACTAACTTAAAACTGTCTATTACTGTACCGGCAGCTTCAAAGTTCTGTTCATCACACAGAAAATCTAGATCTTATCAATTGAATGTACCGTTAAGTGACTTGTTGACATATATTGCCACACCACCTCTTAAATGCAATTTTCTGCAGTAGCTACTGGCTAGAATATAATTATCAAATTTAATAAATGTAAGTTCACTCTCACTAGCCCAGTGTTCACTTGAACAAGAGATATCAAACTTATTTTCTAATCCAAAGTCATTGACAATAAATTCTTTATCCCTTACTCCTTCAATGTTAAGATAACAGATTATAAAATCAAACCTGTCTTTCTTTACAGATGCACTATTTTGCTGAGAGGCTACTAAATCTCTGGCACTATTTATTTTATGGGCTTCTTCCCCTTGCTGCCTTCTACTAAAAAATCATTTAGACGTAATGGAGGTACAGTTTTCCGTTTGCCCGCTACACTTGATACTGCTTCTACTCTTGGCGGTCTCTTCGCGTCTTCTTGTTCATGGCATGATCTAAGTGGCTGGGTTCCCACTGTAGGTAGTTCAAATGTTGCTGCAGAATGGACAGCTGCATCACCTGTTGGTACACTTGTTGCTGAATATGCTGCCACTTTTGCTGTTTCTGTTATCTTAGTTCCTGAATGAGGTGTTCTACCTGTTGTAACTGTAGTTACAGCTTCCTCTCTCCCAGCACATTCTTTTGTAACCAGTGATACCTGATGTTGTGTTACTGCTGCAACTGGAGTACATGGTAGGGAAGATACTTTGCAGGCGTCCTTTACCAGTGGTAGTGAAATAGGATCACTTTTCTTACATCTAGGAGAAACAATATCCACTGCCATTTTGATCTTTTGACTGAGCAGCGATTTGCCCCATTTATTTAAATGCATACCATGTGTTGTGAAGTGCTGTCTTTCAAGATCATCAATACCGAGGAAAAAAGCATTTGAAGTGGTCTTGCAGATCTTTTTATACATCCTGTTTGTTTTTTGGATTTCTCTGTTCACACAAGAAGATTCAGTAAGGTCATGTCTGTGTGGAATGCCTACAACAATAACTTTTTGATCAGTGAAGAGTTGATCCTCTGTTGTACGTAGCGCATCTCTTAGCGCTCTGTTTGCTACTATTAGTTCATTCTTATATACACCGTTTGCACCGCCCAATATTACAATGCATTCTCTTTGTGTCACGTGATTATTGTTTTTATAGTTTTTCAAAACTTCTTTTAGGCCTGCTCCAAGTTTCACAACACTTGTCACATTGAGATCCTGCTGGAAACGAAGAATTCCTGCAATTCCTGTTCCGTGGCTGTCAGCAAGCAAAACTGTAGGCCTACTAAAGTTTTTAGGAGTCACTTTGTTTGCAACATCGAGACAGTTACGTTTTACTGACTTATTGCGCTTTGTAAATTTCCTGTCCGCCGATTCCGATTCATAGTCTTGGTGTGAGTTGCTTGTTTCAACATTTTTAAGTTCACAATCCGTAATAAGATGTTGAAATCGATTGCTTAACGGAACTTTTAACGCACTGGAAACCAATTTAGGTATTGCACATTTCTTTGGTTCACTGTACTCTTGAAGTTGTCCGAGATCTTTATGTGATGGCTCAGATAGACTTTTAATAATGTTTTCCAACAACAGAGCATGTTCTCTTGTGGCTTTCAGTTCTTTCTGCAGTGATTCGAGTACTATGATTTCACGATTTGCGCGGCACATTTCACTCGCTGCCAGACGTCCGTTACACTTTGTTCCACACGTACACGAGATGTTTTCTTGATTTATTTTGGCGAAGCACTGCGAATGATACCAAATATGCAACACTGAACAAATTCTAATGCCACTTGATACGATTTTGTCGCATAACTTGCACCTTATTAATGCTAAATACTTGCAATTTATGGACCGATTTACTACCACATCTATATGCGTCGCCATCTATGACTATGAATTACTCACGCTTCGACGAAGTACAATGGGAAATAAACAATTACCGCTGTTCTTTATTGTGAAAAAGCAGTTCGTGAGATTGAAACAAACACCTTTCCTTGCTATCGCCTGAATTAGGAGTCTTATTGCTTCTTTGGTTTAATTAATTAATAGAATATGAAGCAATTGGTATAAAGAATGCTTTTTCCAAACTTTCTATAAAAGAAAGTCTGCTATCAAGACATTGCTTTTGTTCTATTACTTTCTTTATGACTGAACGTTTCTAAAACTAAAGACACTCCTCCATGCTCTGTACTGCAGTCGAGATCTGGCAACGTCGTTCTCTGTTCATTGGCTGACTGTGTTTTGTGACGTCAGATGCGCAGAACGAACCTAAACTGGGCCGCCGAGATATATGACGCGCACTTTAGTCAACAAATAGGTGTTACGCAATACTCAGTTGTTGTCTCACACCAACGAAATGTAGAAGTACATTTCTCTCATTTGTCCAGCATCAGTATTATGTCACTCATCGAGCACGACGACGAAGCGCGCAGCTATGTCTGATTTATTCTCGGACGAGAGCACTGTCTAATTTCCTGGCATGTCCACTGGTACCGGAAGTTAGCACCACTATGTTTGTCTCCTAGTGACACAGTATCAGTAATCACGCACGGGTAAGCACATTTACATGGTTAAACGTGAGATCCTGCAAGGCAATCAAGTTTCTGTAACAAGGTAACTACCTCAATAACATTACTATTAATCTGCCTGTTTTCGACACAAATACTTTTCTTCTTCCGCCCCTCAGGGCCAGGGACGAGTCCATTCAACTTTCCTAACGGGTGTCTGCGTTTACTTTTAGTATTTTACAAAAGTATTTCTATGCCAAGCTTCCAGAACATTTCAAACAATTCGTTTTGCTACACTGTAGCACCACACCCTCATCTCATCTGGATGAATCGCATTTTACTTGGGCACGCAATGCTCACCAGCATGACATGGCTGCGTACAGCTAAGGTGCACCATCCCGAATTGGGGGCAAGGAAGGAGCCTCCCAGAAGGACATGCTAAACATCATTATTATATTCGGGCGTCTCCTGAGTAACAGTGATTTACTGGATAATCCCTACAAAGGTGCGTCAACACAGGAAGTATGGTCTCTAGAACATTAAATTCAAATGGTCTTACTCAAGACACCAAAATTCTGACAATAGGTACAATCTGGAAGATGTATGACCTGAATATCGAAGGAATCTCTTAATGCAAATGTGAACATCTCTAACGTCTGTGCTGTGAGAACAATGTGGACATAACTACTCTACAACAAATACAAAAGCCGATAGTGATCTCCAAGGTATAAGAAAAATACCAGTATATAGACTGATAGATACTCTTCAGACGAACACCACGTTTACGGAATAGCAAGGTACGTTATGATGGACATAGCTGATTATAGATTGATTTACAACTACTCTACAGACAACAGCTTCACCTTGGCAGTGATGACACTCACGACTGCTATTATCATCAGCTACAAACCTCCAATAGTGATCTGGCCCACACCCCAATTCAGAATTTTTACTCACCCTCCCATCTATGTTGGAGACTTTAGTACCTAATACCATGCTTGGGGGTATAAGAATAATGATATAAATGGCTAGGTCTTACATGACTGGCCGTCCTCGAGTAACTTGTTTTTGATTTTTAGTGCAAAGGACTAAGGAACGTTCCGATCGGCAAGATGGCAGAATGACACGTCGCTAGACCCATGTTTTATCGCCACTGGCTAATGGAAATGAACTGGCAGAAAGGAAAATTGTAGACTCTTTTCCACACAGCCAGCGTAGGCCTGTCGTCATTTGTTATGGTATCCAGCTACCGCTAGTAAAATCAGCTGCTTAAGTTCGCTGGAACTTTAAAAAAGCGAACTGGCAACAATATGCTTACAAACTCGACGATATTGTTTATTTCATTCCCGTGAAAATTGAGAACTATGACAGATTTACTATAGCTGTCAAACAGGTAGCAAGAAGAACTATACCCAGAGGACACAGGAAATAATACGTCCCAGGGTGGTCCTGTGGATGTGACGAGCTATACGAGAAATACCATTTTACACATTCAAATGAACAACTGACGAACTTCTTCAAGCTCTGAATGACCACAGAAGAAGGTATTAGCAAGAAGCTACAGAGAACCCATTCGAGTCGTAAAGCGTAGCAGCTAATGAAGATATTGGGTGCAGATTCTAAGCCCGAGAGATGCCAATACAACATCACTTATTATAGTACTCTGGAGCAGCTAAGAGCAAGAACCGCACTAGACTTGTGAAGAAGCAGTTACGATGCAAAAGCTCTCACGTAGTCCCCCATCCAGAGCTCTCACGCGAGTTTTAATATTTCTAAAATTTAAAGAACCTCTCTCACACCGGCCTGATTTAGCTTCACTGATCAGGATAGTAAAAAACATGCGTATATTAAGGGAATTTTCATTGACAGAGCAGGCTTATCACATTCACACAGTTCAATACTGTTCTATCCTGATTAAATTGAGCTTAACTTAAATTCCATAAGGCAGTGAAGCAATTTCGAAGTCTCGATGCGACTAAAATTGTCAGTCGATCTCCTGGAAACATTTGTAATAATTATTAACTTTCGGTGATCACATGGGGAAGACCGGAGATCTGCTGGTAAGACCGTGTTAGCCTATTTATTTGAAGTAACTGGATATCTTGATCATACAAAACGGCAGGTTCGTCCAGTGTAAATCAGACGTTCCCCACTGATCCCGTGCAACACAGCGTAGTAAGCAGACACTGTCAATAATAATAATCCGTTAAATAATACGCGAACACACTTACTTTTAGTTTAGTTCATGTATTAAATTCCTTCTCATACAGAATCTCATCAAGATGGCGACTAGCTCAACAATACATATATATGCATCCTTCTTTCACGACTAATCGGCAAGAAGTCCCCTATTCTTTTTCCTAAGAGAAAACATAGATAGCAGAGAAGCTATTCCATGGAGTAAATGGACGCTCCAAGGAATAATTGGGCTTGACACTACTTTGCATTGATAATCGGTAAGATAAGAAGAGATATTTCGGGATATGTACTGAGTTATATAATTTATAAAATTTCTGAAAATATCGTGGAGAGACCGCTGCAAGAGACATTACAGAGTTCACAGTCGATAACCCGGAGGAAGCTTTACCAAGTGCTTACAAAGGGGCCGGTTTCGACGAAATGTATCAAGAGTTCATGAAAACCGCGGCCAGGAAACTGAGCAGTGCCTGTTATAGCTATATAATGTGTATCATATTGATTACTAGAAAATTGTAAACAATATTTATGGCTGCAGAGGTAACAGCTGTCAAAAAACCTGATAAAGATGGCAGAGTAGCATCACATTACAGACCCATATCATTGCTTGGGCACGGAGAGCTGCATCAAACCAGTCTCAGGACTGAAGACACAACAACAACAATCATTGCTTGGCGTAATTTATAAACTACTAGAAAGAATGCTTATAAAACGAATTCAACCATTAATTGACAATGTAGCTCCAATGCATCAAGCCGGTTTCCGAAAGAATCACAGATGCTGTGATCAGGTATTGGCAATAACACCTTTCATCGAAGCAGGGTACCAATGCACATTGAACACTGCAGTAACATTTGTTGATCTTACTGCCGCATTAGACACCGCATGGCGCCATGGCCTGCTACTTAAATTTGCAGAAATCATACCATGTAAAAAGCTAATTAGGTTAATGGATAGCATGCTCAGCAACAGACGACTTCAAGTATTCCTTGGAGGAAAAGGGAGCAGATGGCGAAGGCTGAATGATGCTCTACCGCAGGGCACTGTTATCACCAACTCTTTTTAAGCTTTATACCAGTGATTTGCCCAACACTAACGCTAAAAAGATATAATTTGTTGACGACCCAGCGCTATTTTATCAAACAAGGACGCTGAAAGAGTGTGAAGGATCTTTGACCAGAAATTTACACATAAAGGGCGATTATTTCAAGAACTGGAGATTCAAGCCAAATCCATCTAAAACGGAGGTAAATGCTTACCGTCTTAATAACCGTGAGGAAAATCACAAATTAAATATGGTCTTCGATAATACCCCCCTGGAACATAACCCATAATCAAAATACTTGGGTGTCATTTTAGATCGGGCTCTTACCTTTAAGAACCATTTAGAAAACGTAGCAAAAAAAGAAAAGAAAGTGACCACCATAACTGATGTTGTCAAAAAACTGGCTGGGTTAGGCTGGGGTGAAAATGCAGATATTCTTCGTATTGGTATATTGACATTATTTTACTCCACAGCAGAATATTGTGCTCCAGTATGGAAAAATAGTGCCCACGTACGCATACTTGATGGCAAATTGCATCAAGCAAGGAGAATAATCAGTGGCACTACTAAATGTTCACCACTTCCACGACTGCCTATGTTATGTAATATTGCACCTTCATCAATGAGACGAGAAGCAGCAACAATAAGAGAATTCCAAAAGTGTTTCACTCACCAGAACTCACTTCTATATAATCAACTATAGAATATACCTGCCAGCACAAATCTAGAAAACCACCATGACCATCGCAAGATGTGCTTCTTGCATATGATGTCTGTGAAGAATGGACAGAGGTTTGGCAGAAGTCTCCCCCGACTAATTCTCATCTCACAACTGATCCTAACAAACATGTGAATGGATTTGGTCTTCTCATAAAACTATGAACGCACCTTAATCGATTCCGTAGAGGCGATGGAAGATGTGGTGCTTCTTTGTATGAATGGAGGTTCAAAGATGCCCTGGTGCGTGACTGTAACGATCCTGTGCAAACTATGCAGCACCTGACTGAAGAGTAAATACTACGAAAATTTTCTGCTGGACTTAGCGAGCTGCATTTGGTGACGCAAAGAGCTGTAGAATGGTTAAGAGACCTAGATATTCAGTTACAATATTGTCTATGGATTGTTTGTTTTCTTGTTTATACGCATGAATTTGAGTATATTTGACATTTTATATATGAAGTCCTTGAACAAGACCGTAACATAACAATGTACGCGATACTAGTAAATAACACCATCCCGAATTCCAATGCGCTACTTAATTATAAGTGACATAGTTCGTGACCAAATGGCTGATTTAGAGTGGTCGGCACCGATAAATTGTAAATTACACAAGGCACGTATTTTGGATATGTTCCACCATCAGTTACTCTCTGGCTTCACTTTTTGGATCACGTAACGTTGTCGCTCGGGAGTGAGCGTGGTGACTGAAATAGCGTATCACTGCCATTTCTCACTGTGGCATATTTATGAGAGATAGGATTCTATTGTCCCGTGGTACCTTTGACAACACATCTGTATCTACACCCACATCTGTGCTCAGAAAGTTACCATATGGTGTGTTAGTGTACTTACATCACTTCCATTCCCTTCCCAAAGCCGGCAGGTGTGACCGAGCGGTTCTAGGCGCTTCAGTCCCTATCCGCGCTGCTACTACGGTCACAGGTTCGAATCCTGCCTCGGGCATGGATGTGTGTGATGTCCTTAGGTTAGTTAGGTTTAAGTAGTTCTATGTTCTAGGGGACTGATGACCTCAGATGTTAAGTCCCATAGTGCTCCGAGCCAATTGAACCATTCGCTTCCCACTTCATATTTCATTCATGGATAATTCACAGGAACATCATCTGTATGGGCCAGAAGCTCTCCAAGTTTAGAGTTGTGGTCATTATGCGTGATGTAAATTGGATGAAATTACTTTTAACTCAGTTTGGAATGTGCGCTCTCGGACTCGCAGAATTTTGTGAGGGAACCCTTCTGCACTGACGTCTCGCTCTACGGTTGGTGGGAAGTGAAACTCTGTACGAGTTCAAAGCATCAGTTAAAATTAATCACCAAAACACTTCAGGCATTCCACTTACTTTTTGTTACAATATGCTTCATGACAGCACAATGAATGACTCCTGCAGCTCAAAGAATTTTAAAAAAACTGAAAGATTGAGAATGCTAGTCAGTAATAACAATTTAGCAAAAAGACTTCTGTATTAAAACAGTATTTAACGAAATGATCAACAACTTAAAACTCAAAGACATGACTAACACAATTATAGGACGTAGGTAATGGTGAAATTTAATTAGCTGTACTCTTCACTGCCTCCGTTTCAGTTTTTATCAGGCAAATAATACTATAACAAAAAAATTTACATAGGCAAATTGATGAGAAACAGCATTCCAGAAGGTTTAAGAATCGGCCAATGTCAACCCGTAATTCGTCTTAACCAACGAGTATAAGAACAAGTAGGCGCAATACAAGTTATAAGTACGATTATGAAGACGGGTCACCAGCTGTTGCATGAAAAAAATGAGTTCACATTACTGAACTTCAAACAAAGCCCATACTGCACGTTCAAGAACATCTTTGCGATAATAGTAAACTTCAAGCAAACGCGCGTTTTAGAAATGGGACTTACTCAGCAAATTAAATTTACACTCAAAAAAGATTTTTCAATTTAAACAATATTTGAACAAATAAACAACAGATTAAGAAAGGTACGAATAACTTAGAGCCCAAACGAAAGTTTCAGTTGATTCATGCTTAACAAATCCACTTCATCTCGTCCAGCGTACGCGAAAGTGGCCAACACAGAACAGTTCAGTGGGATCAAAAGATAAATGCTGTCGTCGCACGTCGGCAAAATAATCCAGTAACACCGCTACCGGTACACCACCCTTGGAAGTGGATACACTTAACCACTGAGCACATGCACGCCACAGGATCAAGCAAGATGCTAACCAAACAAACCCATATGCTTCCGCTGCTCCATTCTGCGAGTGTAACCACGGACCAAGCAGCAAAAGCGAACTAAGGCGGTGATGGAACCCGAGCGTCGTATTTTTCAGACAAGTAAGCTTAACAAACTAAGACCCGCTCACTAGGCAGCAAAATGCCCAGAAATGCTCGTCGATTTACAACCCCACGGAACGACCACATATGCTCAGGAACTTCCTCCTCCAGCTAGTGGCGAAACTGACCAAAAGCCAGAGCAGCCCGGTCTTAAGTCGCCTCGGCAAGTCGCACATGAAACCCCTCTCGCGAAATATCAGGAACGCGTTGCTCAGCGACCGCCAAAGATGCAGCCTCCTGCTGTCGATGGGGAATCAATAGAGAGACAGCTCATCTGCAACAAACTCATGTAGACTAAATGTACTCGTCACGAAACATGCAGTTCTTCTATGTACTTCTTTCGCTAACCGAACTTGGTAACTGCTCTTGACTGACGAACAATCTACATTAGCAAACGAACTAAAACTATCACCCAGTCTTATTTGCAATTGCCCGTCTACCAGCTCAGAGGCAACAAAAATTTGTTTTTCAGTACTTCATATAATTATTGATCGAATTTAATAATTTATAATGCTGTCATAGTCTACTCCTGACGGTGTATAAGCTTACATTATGGCTTCAACACTCTAAGCCTAGTATTAAAGCTACAAATTGCATACATGTCTCGAAGCAGACTCTATTCTTCCAGTATTTGCGAGCACTCAGCGACTTCCAATAAACTTTACACCTAATTTCAAACATTTTCACAATTTTTTCTCGCCAAAGCCCACACAAAATGGAAGGAAGAAAGTTTATCACTTGCTACATTTTCGCTGTTCATGCAGTAAGGAGAGTATAGTTGAACCGTCGATATGCCCCTGTGGATGTCAGAATGATCATCATAGGTAGAACTGGCCGATAGTCAGATCACTCTCCATGGGCTCACATACATTTACTGTAGAAGGTGTCACATAGAGGATAACTAACAGAAGATTAGTGGCCTTAGCAAACATTAGACATGGGTGCTGCACTTCACGAAAGGTACGAAACAACGTTTTCATCCAATTATGAAATGAAACAGTGGTCAACATACACCACTGTTCCTTACAAACTTCTCTACTAGCGCATACGAAGAACAGGTTATTACCGGATCGATATGCAGAGAATAAGAAAACTACCAGTTGTTGATGTGGGACAATACAAATCTATCACGTGAATATCTCAGCAAATCCTGGATAATTCAGGTGATTGGAATATGATTGTAATCTATACACGATTTATGGAGAGGTAAAGCTGCGGTGATCACACAGTGATTGCCTGTGTCCGCGAGAAGAATGAAAGAATTACACACGCAACTAAAATTTCTGATTGTTAGTTAGCTTCATGGGTAAGGAGCCGGATTTCATCGTCCTTAGACACGATGTTTCGGCCGTCCAACTAGCCACGATCTTAAGGTGAGATTGCCAATGCACAATCACGCTGGAACTTAGGTATCATCAGATACGGTGGCTCCTTTATACTCCAGGAAAAGGCCGTGGTGGCGTGCGTGAGGAGCGAAACTGCTGCCCTCTCTGAAGCGAAGAAATGGAGCGCCGCCGGCGGTAGAAATTAACAAAACCAATGAATCGCAAATTAAGATGCAGTAGGTCAGAAACCAGACTGTTCTTTTTTATATCTGACAAAACAGAATTCCATACCTTACTTAAATGTAAATAAATTAACAAAACCAATGAATCGCAGATTAAGATGCAGCAGGTCAGAAACCAGACCGTTCTTGTTTTATGTCTGATAAAACAGAATTAGATACCTTGCTTAAATGGAAAGTTTTATCTCTATTAATAATTTCACTTAAAGACACTCAAATTATTGCCCCGGATTCCCGTTAGTGAGATTGTGTACTTAAGGAATCCATCGAAATCCCGCAACATTATTAAAGTGCTAGAATGAAATTTTCACTTTACAGCGGAGTGTGTGCTGATATGAAACATCCTGGCAGATTAAAACTGTGTGCCGGACCGAGACTCGAACTCGGGACCTTTGCCTTTCGCGGGCAAGTGCTCTACCAACCTTTTTTTTTTTTTTTTTTTTTTTTTTTTTATTAAATCTCAATTTGTTCTAGATTGTTCGTTGAATTTGTTCGTGGCGGACGTCCGATGACGCCTGTTCAGGTTGATCGTTGATTCGTTCACTCAGTTTTTTGTTAAAGAGGGTAGCTAAACCCTCTGGTCGAACACGCTGAGCTACCGTGCCGGCATAACTGAGCTACCCAAGCACGACTCACGCCCCGTCCTCACAGCTTTAATTCCGTCAGTACCTCGTCTCCTACCTTCCAGACTTCACAGGTACTCTCCTGCGAACCCTGCAGAACTAGCACTCCTGGATGAAAGGATAATTGTGGAGACATGGCTTAGCCACAGCCTGCTAAGGCAAAGGTCCCGAGTTCGAGTCTCGGTCCGGCACTCAGTTTTAATCTGCTAGGAAGTTTCATTATCAAAGTGCCTTTGAAGTTCCTTTTGCTCATCCAGATTTATCCGCTTTTAAAAACTTCACCTCGTTCCTACGTGCAGGTGTTCGTCGCGCCATGTCAACTATTTCTATGAATGCAGTCCTAGACCCACGCCATGGAGAATGGAAAGCACTATGTGAAAACGGCAAGAAGGAGACTGACTGCTGGCAGCACAGAGAATGCAGGTGTCTGCACGCGGTACCTGCCTCTAGCTATGGCTTTGGCATCTGCTGTCCTCTGAAAATAGTGGCATGCAGCCCCCAGAGGGGTCGTTCCTACGAATGGGTCACTGTCCTGGCCCTCCCGCCTTGGCTCATCACAAATTCGACTGAACTGTAGAGAAAATGAAATGTAGAACCTCCACCAGTAAAGAGACGGAATTAATATAAAGGTAGATGGCTTGCTCCTGGCACTCACTGTCGTTACCCATTACAATCGTTAACTATTTTATTCAGTATCAGATAGTAATGATCTTAAATCCAATTATGACTAGTTCTGAGGTGTTCCAGTCCCGCAATAGTCTACCCTGTATCGTCACTCCTATCTGTGGAGAAAAATTTGTGCACATGTAGTTCCACTGAGACTCACCACAGTGTTACTACATCAAGAAAATTTTTATCGTTGTGATCCGTTATCAGTGAAATTTGTTGGACAGGATGAGACCTTAACACTCACAACATTCACTCATTCTGAATGACATCATATCCAGTCACTGTAAATACTTGCAAAAGAGGGTAGAAAATTTTGTTTTAGGGTACTTGGCCGCATCTCGTGGTCGTGCGGTAGCGTTCTCGCTTCCCACGCCCGGGTTCCCGGGTTCCATTCCCGGCGGGGTCAGGGATTTTCTCTGCCTCGTGATGGCTGTGTGTTGTGTGCTGTCCTTAGGTTAGTTAGGTTTAATTAGTTCTAAGTTCTAGGGGACTGATGACCATAGATGTTAAGTCCCATAGTGCTCAGAGCCATTTGAACCATTTTTTTGGTACTTGGCATAGTATTGGGAGCATCAGCGTGCAGATTTCATCCATGTTCTTTATAAATCTTCACAATGATTATCTCTTAGACTTTTCCACATTAATACCTAGGCATACTCTAACAAATTTGTATATCTTGCTGAGTGTGAGACATACCGACATACCTACTATCATTCCTATTATGTCTACTTGACTACTTACATTCAGGTTTTATTAGAACAATTATTAGCAAATCACATTGACTCCTTATTTAAACTGTTGACCATCTTTACCGTTATTCACACACATATGTACTGCACATGACAACAGAAATAACATAAACACCTATTGAAACCCAGGTCTCTAAAATTCAGCGAAAGAAGGATCATTGCAAGAATCTGGAAATACAGTTGGAGCTCCAGCTGCCTCATAAAACAGATGAAAGGTCAAGAGGATGAAACATGGATCACATCACGAATACATATCGAAGAATGTCACCACAATTTAGAAATAGTAAACGTAAAGTTAATTAGGTAAACCAACAAATTATGTTTGTTATGAAATCAAGGCACTCAACTATGTGTTTCATGTGCACAGAAAATAATAGCACATAGTTGTGAATAAAATTACGAATGTTTAATAACATGTGTGAAAATTAACTTCAGACACTTTGAAGTTATGGAACATGAATTCCGTACGTTTCACACTCAGATTCAAGGTTTCGTGAAATACACAATGAAGATACAAAACTTTACAATCATAACATGAGTTTCACAAGGATAAAATAGTGACTTTCAAATCACACCAGTAATGTTGTTGGCAAGGCTGTGTTACTAGACTGGTAGCGGAGTCATTTACTGCAACCACAAAATAAATCGCATACACAGACAAATGTCAATGATAGTTATCAAGACGTAAAGGCCAGTCCCTGAAATACAAGAGAACAGCACACATAATGAATCACCAAGTTGATGTTTCTCTTAGCTTGTCACATGAGCATGGTTTATCACATTTCACTTCACTCCACAAAGAGACAACGACAAAGAGTAGTGTTTACTGCAGGTGGGAAGAATTTTGTTTTCATTGTGTAATGGGTGATGAGCAGTTCAAGATTATCTTTGCAGGACTCAGCTCAGTTCAAATTTTCTCTAGCCTACACCCAATGGAGACCACTATCTGGTCAAGCAGTACATAGCTTTCACTTTGTAGATTGCCACAACACTATCAATTCCAAGCAGTTCAAACCAGCATGCATGTGTTCACTGTTTTCATTTGTTTCTGCTATCACTCATCTTTAACATGTCTATTGAATGTGTACATTCATCATCCAGAACATTATGACCACCGACTTACCGTCCAAAGTACCCCATACAGGCGATAGCAGCGCCACCTGGAGAGGAAAGACTGAGGGCAGATTGTGGTGGTCCAGAGGCTGTTGAGCAGCCCCGTGTTTCTCTTCTTTGTATTCTACAGCTACAAGCCGAAGCTGAAACTGAAATAAAAACTTAATTAAATGAAAGGACTCTGGGAGTCATCAGTTCATTACGCTGAGCGTATGTTTTTTAGTTTATGCTGCCTCGTTTCAGGACACAACGTTGCCAGTGTTACTGAATTTATTCGCTCATGTTTGTATAACTTGTTTACCTTAAAATTTCCATTTGTGAGGAAACAACGCTAATCATATTATTGTATTTATTCGGTCATGTACGTACACTGATCAGCCAGACCAGTACGACCACTTACATTATAGTCGGTATGCCCACCTTTGGGACAGATAAATGTATCGACGCGTCGTGGCATGAAAGCAATGAGGCCTTGATAAGTCGCTGGAGGGAGCTGGCACCACATATGCACACCCAAGTCACCTAATTCCTGTAAATTCTGGTGAGGGCAGCCATGAGCTCTGACCTCATTCTATCACATGACAGATTTGTTCGATTGGGTTGAGACCTGGTGAGGTGGGAGACCAGAACATCAACTGGAACTCTCCAAGTGTTTCTCGAACCACTTCTCACACTTCTGGCTGTGTGATATGACGCATTATCTTGTTGAAAAATGGCACTGGCTTCAGGAATTTGATCGTCACGAAGGGGTGTACGTTCAATGCAGGCTATGTACGAATCTCTATGGCCGTCATGGTGCCTTGCGCGAGTTCCACTGGACGCGTGGATGACGACGTGAATATTCCCCAGAGCATAACGGGGCCGCTGCCAGCTTGTCTCCATCTCACGGAATATGTGTCAAGGAGCTGTTCTCATGGAAGACGACGGATTCGCACCTTGCCATCGGTACGATTAAGAAGGTATCGGCATTCATCAGTCTATGCATCACTCTGCCGCTGCGCCAACGTGCCGATGGTCACCTTCCCAATTCAATCACAGTCAATGTCGGGGTACCAACATTGGCACATGCATGGGTCGTCAGCTGCAGAGGCCCATCTTCAGGAGTGTTTGGTGCACTGTGTGTTCAGAAACGCTTGTACTCTACCCAGCTGTAAAGTCTGAGATTATTTCCGCCACAATCCGCCGCCTGTCCTGTTTTGGCAGTCTACCCAGCATACGACGTCCGACATCTGTAATGATGGGTGGCCGACCAACCCCACGACGTCTGGACGTGGTTCCATCTTGGTTTCCCTAAGTGGTGAAGACACTCCACCATACCTCTCCTCGAACAGCAGACAAGTGGTGCAGTTCCGAAATGCTTGTGCCGAGCCTCCGGACCATCACAATCTGCCCTCGGTCAAACTCAGATAGATCGCGCGCCTTCCCCAGTCTACACACGAATAGCTCGCTCACTGATACTGGACCGAGCGAGGTGGCGCAGTGGTTAGCATACTGGACTCGCATTCGGGAGGACGATGGTTCAATCCCGTCTCCGGCCATCCTGATTTAGGTTTTCCGTGATTTCCCTAAATCGTTTCAGGCAAATGCCGGGATGGTTCCTTTGAAAGGGCACGGCCGATTTCCTTCCCACTCCTTCCCTAACCCGAGCTTGCGCTCCGCCTCTAATGACCTCGTTGTCGAAGGGACGTTAAACACTAACCACCACCACCACCACTGATACTGACGCTGCTATCGCTTGGTCTGGTTAATATAGACAGTAGGTCGGTAGTCACAACGTTTCGGCTGATCAGTGTGCAATCTGTATGGTTAACCTGTTCAGTTTACTATTGTCGTTTTATATGAGCGCACGGCGAACAGTTGACGTGTTCTGCTCTCGATTGTTTCGAATTACGCACAACCGACGTAGCCAGCGTCCAGTAAAGATGTTCCTGGTATACGTGCAGCAAATAAGAGAAACATACATTCTGTAAGACCTTCTTCTACGGTAGAACAATTGAAATAAACAACAGAACAATAAGACTTGCTTTACGATCGAAGAACTCAGCTGAGCGCGTAAGAGAAGCAGGAAAGCAGTGAATATGGAATAAACAAATAAAACTACTACGTTACTATCTAATAACTTAAGCGCAAGTGTAACAAATTGTCTATTAATACAGTATGCAACAGAAAAGCGTACGAAATTAAAGTAAAAGTGTTGTTTTATGATCTAATAACTGGAATTGGGATTCAGATCTCAGCTGTAGGATGCTTCGCAACTTTCTCGTTTCTCTCACTGTTCTAAGAAAGTGTGCATCCCATGCTATAATGTCCTCCCTCCCAACCAGAAATATCCTTTTCTAACCATTTTTTATTAATTTTTTTACTGTTCAAGTATTGTCGGACACCATTGGTCCTGTGTGTACGTGAACGAAGTTTAGTTCTGTTTTCTGCCATCAGGAATTAAAAAAATTGTTCAAATGGCTATGAGCACTATGGGACTTAACATCTATGGTCATCAGTCCCCTAGAACTTAGAACTACTTAAACCTAACGACAGCACACAACACCCAGTCATCACGAGGCATAGAAAATCCCTGACCCCGCCGGGAATCGAACCCGGGAACCCGGACGCGGGAAGCGAGAACGCTATCGCACGACCACGAGCTGCGGACAGGAATTAAATTGAACAGGTAATGATTAACTTGGTGAAATTCTTTTCCACAATTAATCCTGTTCCTTTCTAAAGCCATTTCATTGTTATATATGCTGTATTTGTCCTGATGACAAAAGAAAAGCTGTATTGAGTTTTAACGATTTATTTCTTCGTAAATAATCATCGTCGTTTATTCGTCCGCAGCTCTTCGTCTATTGGCTAGCGTTGCTGCCTCGGGATCACGCGGTCCCGGGTTCGATTCCCGGCTGGGTTGTGGATTTTTCTGCCAGGACGTTTCATATCTACATTCCTCACTAACCTCGCTATGGGAAACATTATCTTTACAGCCGATCAATGGATGTGGATTATGCTTCACGAGACACCACGGCACTTTACACCGCTTGTACAAAAGCGCCTCAGTCGCACGTTTAATGAGCGATGAATTGATCAAGAAGTTCCAGTAGAATATGCTCGTTATGCACCTGACCTTAATCTTTTTGATGTAAGCCATTGAGGACATTTCATGGAACGGACTTATGCCGCATCCAATAACAACAGCCACACGTTACTGGAGCGCGTGTCTCATTTATGTGGCCAAATTTGGTGGCAGCTAGGAGTGATCAAATTATGACTTTGAAACGTAGCCTGATGGATGTTAAAAAGGCTGATAACCACATGGAACACCTTGTATGTTCATGAAGTTTTTATCATGGATCTCTCCTCACGTGAATGTAAACAGTTTTAAAACAGCAATTTTATCATAAGATTACTATTATTATTATTATATAGACATGATGCCAGTTCTTTTGGACATGTCCAAATACCAGACACAATTTGTTTAATCCTGGAGCAGTATATGAACGTAAATCGAAGGAAAAACAGACAACAGCTGCATTTGGGCGTTGAAATAAATCAATGGGGAACTTTGAAAACTTGTTCTGGACGGGGACTCGAAGTCGGATTTACCGCTTCTCAAGAGCGGTAACCCCCCCCCCCTCTCTCTCTCTCTCTCTCTCTCTCTCTCTCTCTCTCTATATATATATATATATATATATATATATATATATATATATATATATATATATATATCAGCCATGGTCTTTCTTTATGTAATATTACTACATATTTTATTATTATAGGAATTCTATAACGCTAGATATCATTCTACCTATATTTGAGTAGTCACACAGTTTCGTAATAACACAGCTGAAGGTTTGTGTGTTCTGTAACAAGATTCTCTGGCCGCTGTGACCGAGCGGTTTGAGGCGCTTCAGTCCAGAACGGCTCTGCTGCTACGGTCGCAGGTTCGAATCCTGCCTCGGGGATGGATGTGTGTGATGTCTTTAGGTTAGTTAGGTTGAAGTAGTTCTAAGTCTATGGGACTGGTGACCTCAGATGTTAAATCCCATAGTTGGGTTGGGTTGTTTGGGGGAGGAGACCAGACAGCGAGGTCATCGGTCTCATCGGATTAGGGAAGGACGGGAAAGGAAGTCGGCCGTGTCATTTCGAAGGAACCATCCCGGCATTTGCCTGGAGCGATTTAGGGAAATCACGGAAAACCTAAGTCAGGATGGCCGGACGTGGGATTGAACCGTCGTCCTCCCGAATGCGAGTCCAGTGTGCTAAGTCCGATAGTGCTTAGAGGCATTTGAACCATTTTTTGTAACAACATTCGATTTGTCACTCCCCATATTCATTTCGATAGAAGTTCTACAACCACTGTTTGTTGGAAATAGAGCTCCAAGGTGTTCTTATTTGAATGGGTGCCCAGGGACTCGGTGTTTGTGTTGTCCTAATCATTTCATCATCATCATCATCATTCGTGACAGTGGCTGGATTGGGTTGTGTAAAAAACTCATCAACCTCATATATTCAACTGAATGTAGTTAACAAATTCACAGTATAAAATTAATGTCTTAGTGCAACAGTCCGTAATTGTTTTACAGGTCACAACCAATTTCTTCATATAGCAAAGCACAGAAGGTGACAGATGACTTGCGGATTCATCTTAGCGCAGTGTGGCCGTGCTCAATGACGCGAGCTATTTTTTTACAGCTGACAGTTCTCGCGTTTCAAAGGTAACGTTCTCATTGAATGAGCATTGATCGATAAATATTCTCTGTTGTACCAGGTGTATAGCATCCAGGGCGCCATCTACTACTGGCCTCCGAAGTCTTGACAATGTATTTTTCCAGACATCGCATGACTATTCTCCGTAAACATGTTTCCTTGTGTTGACGGTCAGGAACCTGTGCGAACTATAGCTCACGTGATCCAAGCGATGACTTGCAAGAAGGAATACAGAACGACTGGTTCAGTTATACCTGCCTTCATCTTTTTTTTTTTTTTTTTTTCGAACAAATAAGGAACATAGACCGCGCGTTGGGAACGTGTGTATATGTGTGTGTTTATCTATGAGTGAGCCGCGGCGAGATAAGGGTGAATTACATGCTAACAACGGTTTTATTTATTCGAAATGGACTTCTTTGTATATTGCTCCTTCTTTTCTGTGTATGAAACGTTATACATCTTTTGGTAATAACTATTGTACCTTCTATGTTTAGATTATCACACTGTAATACCATTTTACTGTCTACACAATTATTTTCCGTTTTTTCGATGTTGACGTAATTTTCGTAATGCTTTTGATTTTTAAATTTTATGTTTGTTACACTGCTGGGGTACGTTTATTTGCTATAGTGTTTAAGTATACTATTGACCATGTCTATTAATGTATATTGTGCCTGTTTCCATTAGTGTTTCCCTTAATACTGGAGTCAGCGGGGGACAGCTCTTGTGAATGAGTAGGATAAAAGAGAGCTGGTCCCATTGAAAGACTCCTGGAGTAAATACCTCAAGAGGTCGACGGAGGAGGAAAACATTAAATCTTCATGATACCGTTTGAGTGTGGGAGAAAATGATGTAGTAGTTCATATTTTTATAAACAATCTACATCTGAGTTACTTTCCTGATAATATTACGGAAACAATTGAATCTGAGGTCTGTGTGAGTGCGGATCTGAGCATAAGGTACCTCTTTCTTGTCTGCTTTATTTAGCGTTAACTTTAGAAGAAACCACGTACATCCAAAGCTCAGTTTGCTAACGTACGCCTGTAGGCTGGCGCTCGAGCCTTATGAAAATGCTACGAATAGTGAGGGTAAATGAAATTTTCGCCGCTAGTATTTGGCTAACAAGAGCAGGAGTGTTGGTGGCGCAAATTACTTTATTATCAGACTCAACTCCAATATACAGAAACAAATTACAGCCACTTCCACAGCCTCTCAAGGGATGCGAGCGTATAAAACGGTTGATGGTGATCAGTCTGTTGGGTGCAGACACACATCCCTTGCAGTCAACTACGCTCAACGGACACACACATAACCTCACAACGGTAGGAGAGGGGCTATTGAGCCGAAGGAGAAGCCTTTTCCGATTAGGCTGCTGAACCTAGCTTTCGATATCATTCAGCGATCAATGCCACATGACTCTTGTGTTTTACAAGAAACTTACAATCCATACATAGGAGTTTGTGTTATTTTGGTCAGTTGCAATCTATTCCTTTTCTATTAAACAGATATTTAAAGATTCCAGTGGAGTTAAATCTATACTACTGACTCTTGTGCAGAGGAAAATCCTATACTTCGCAGTTACGCATCGACAGTAATTCTGGGTTGCACTTGAGAAAGCCTCGAAAGGCGAAGGTATAAGTGAAATTTTCTGCAAAACTGAGTTAAGTGCACTTTCGAACACGAAACAAGGGACACTTGACAGTGGCACAAAGATCCAGGTGCCTACTATTAACGTCTGCCATCAATGGGCATATGGTATAACTACATTTACCAAATCACTATCGATAGACAGTGTCAGGATGGCACAGCCGAGAACATGGCGGACGCTCCAAAGAATCGTGATATAGGCTGTTACTAACGCAGTCTCAATCAGAAATGAGTAGTTATACCTTTCAAGGTATTCAGTGTCGTTCAGAAACAACTGATGAAGATTTATCAGATGATGATTCAGTCGCAGACGAAGATTATATCCCTGTTCAAGGTAACTAAAGTTCAAGCATTTTGTGTAACATTTTAGTGACTACGTAAGGTTTTGTTTTGAATTTTTCAATGATTCTTGTGGCCATTACATATGTCTTAAAGTATTTTTTAGTATACAAGCACACATCAGACTAGCATAACAACTTCTCCTTACTACCAATAACAATTATGTTCCACGTGAAAAATACTGTCAAGAAAATATTACCACTTGTATCGGTATGCCGCTCAAATGCTTAACATCTTGTGTGGTACTTCAGCATTCCTTTGACACAATTACATTCACCAAATCGACGACATTATTTTGGGAGTTTTATGCACGAAACTGATATTTGTGTAGATATTCGTTTCATATCGGTGCTTCGGTGGTATATTTCCTTTTCTACCCAGATGCATCATCTTCCGATGAAAGAAAAGATCATAGCAAGCCAGAAAAAACTCTAACAGTAAAAAAATCAATAACAGAGTTGAAACGTCGTGTGTAGAAGCCCCTCATGCAGCAATTCAAGAAAACATTGTTTCAAAAAAAGAGAAAAAGGAATGTGGAGTCATGGAAAGTGAATAAAAGAAAACGCCTAAGAAACCTGGGACAGGAAAAATTATGCATGTAAGAGTCATCCAGCTATTTCGACATATCTGCCGATATGAATGCAAGACTTTCACAAAAGAAAGACGAAGAACAATCCCTGAAGAGTTTTTGAAAACTGGTTCTTGGCAACAATAAACGTCCTTCATAGTAAAGTGCCTTTCAACTGCAAAACCAAGACATACAAAAGAAAAATGTGAGAAGTCAAAGACGCTAAATACTGTAATTATCCTGAATGGTAATCAATAGTGTAAGGAGTTCTTCCTGAAGACATTAACTTTAAGCAATCACTGGTTCACCACAGCTGCATTATACAAACCAAGAGTGGAAGGCCCATCTCAGGTTGATCAACATGGTAAACATGCTCCTGGAAATAAAGTACCAGAAGAGCGTCTCACCACCTTAAGGAACCACACAAAAAGCTTCCCTCATTACACAAGTCACTATTCTCGTAAACATAATTCTCACAGGAAATACCAGTCGCCAGAGCTATCTGTCTCAAAAATGTTTATGCTTTATACTAAGAAGTGTGAGGAAGAAAACATTTTTCCTTTGAGGACCTGCATTTACCGTAAAGTGTTCAATTCATAATTTATTCTATCATTTTATAAGCTAAGGAGTGACACCTACAATGCTTGCGATCGATTACAAAATTTAACTCAAAGCAGAGGTAGGTACCAGTAAAATTAATAATCTAAAGCTGGAGAAAGAGCTTCACCTAAGGACAGTTGAGTAAGCAAGAGCTGCTAAGAAAAGAGAGACACAGAAATCAAAAGAAGGCTCAACACATGTACTTACTTTCGACTTTGAAAAAACATTGCCAACTACAATGCTAACAACCAATGTTATTTAGTGCAAGAGACAGCTTTGGACATTTAATCTTGGAATACATGACTGTAGAACAGATCTAGCTTTTATGTATATGTGGTCTGAAAATACTGCCTCACATGGACCTTCAGAAATTGGTTCATGCTTGTAAAATCATTGCCATCTGACGCTAAACATGTTATTGCCTACAGTGATAGTTGCGGTGGGCAAAACAGAAGTCAAATAATCGCCCGATTTTGGCTCTATATTGTTGCTCATGTTGCTACTGAAATATTTCATCATAACTTCCTCGTGCCTGGACATAGTTACTTTAAAAATGATGCTGATTTTATTCACATTGAGAGGAAGAAAAAGCAAACTCAGTTTATATTTGTGCCACAGGATTGGATGAAGCTTACAGAAAATGCCAGGGTGACATTTCATGTGAAAGAAATTAAGCGAGATGATTTCCTGTCTACAGAACCAATTGCAAAACTTCTCATCAACTGAAAAATAGACATAAGCAAAAGGCTAACCTGTTGACACTAAGATGGGAGCAATACAGAAAAGCTGAATGAAAAGCTTTCTTCATCAAGGAGACATTGCATGAAAACATACAATTACGAAAAGTAAATCTTGCACATCCATGTAGGTCTGGAACAATACCTGTACAATTTCCACTACTTCACGTGGACCAGTATATATAAAGCAAGCAAAAATTGGTGACTGGACGACTTTCTTGCAGTTTATTCCTCCAGTGTACCACAACTTTTATAAGAGTCCAATGCCGATTCAGAGATCACCTGAATACCAACAGGGACGTCGTGGGCGCCCTTGTGGTCGTTCTCGTGGTCGAGGCAGAGCTCACCACCATCTTTGACACTTTCCAAGTAGACTGCACAGCCGAGTAATGAAGAATGCTACCCTGACAACTGTGATAGTGATGAAGTGAATGAAAGCGAGTAAGAGGAGAGAGTTTATTATTTAAAGGCATAGTGATACAAGTGACATTTTATGAAGACATTTTGAAATCATAATGGTGCCACTGAAAGTTATGGATATTTTAAACTATGACGCCTCACACCAAGGACCTCCATATACCTATCATATATATGTCTCTCAAGTGTAAAACTTTGTATAAATCTTTTGTTTCATTTTGTATAACCTGTGACTTTATACAAACACTGAAATTCTTAAGGTCGTTTTCTTACAATAAACTCTGTGCTGCTTTTCACCCATTCAGATAAGAACACCTTGCAGCTCTTTCTCCAACAAACAGTAGTAGTAGAACTTTCCACAAAATGCATATGGTGAATGACAAATCAAAGTTCATTACAGAACAGACAGATTTTGCAATTGCTTTATTATGAAATTGTGTGACTACCCATATGTAGGCAGAATGATTTCTAGTGTTATAGAATTCCTGTAATAATAAAATATGTAATAAAATAACATAAACAAAGACATATATATATATATATATATATATATATATATATATATATATATATATATATATATATATATATATATATGAGAGAGAGCGGTATATCCGGCTTCGAGTACCCATCCGGCACAAGTTTTCAACGTTCTCCATTGATTTATTTCAACGCCCACATGCAGTTGTCCTTTTTTTCATTCGATTTATGTTTGTATAAGGCTCCAGGATTAAACAAATTGTGTCTGTTCTTTTGGATATGTCCAAAAGAACTGGCATCATGTCTATATAATAATAATAATAATAATAGTAATCTTATGATAAAATGGCTCTTTTGAAACCACATTCACATGAGGAGAGATTCATGATAAAAGCTTGATGAGCATACAACTTTCAAGTGAATTAATGGAAGACGAATGCTGGGGTGGTTCCGTTCAAATTGGCACGGACGATTTATTTGGTACAAATGGCTCTGAGCACTATGGGACTTAACATCTGAGATCATCAGCCCACTAGAACTTCGAACTACTTAAAGCTAACTAACTTAAGGACATCACACACATCCATGCCCGTGGCAGGATTCGAACCTGCGATCATAGCGGCGGCGCGGTTCCAGAGTGAAGCGCCTAGAACCGCTCGGCCACACCGGCCGGCTCCCATTCTCCAGCAGTCCGCACTGCTCAGTCTCTATTGACCAAGTCCTCGACGGGACGTTAAATGCAATCCCCCTTTCTTCTTGGTTAGAAAGAAAATTAGGCAAATCCCTGGAGAAGAAAATATTGGTCAAAAGCAGTAAAACATTTCCGACAAGATATAAATCGCGAAACAAAATCTTGTTGATCAATAATTCAAAAACAGTCTTGATCGCAGGAAACTGCCGTTATGTGGACAGGAGTTGATACCACCAGCAGCCGACCAATGGTGTAAACGCCCAGAAGATGACCCTTACGTCGAGTTGAAACCAGTTGGCGGTATAATAATAATAATAAATGCGATTAAAACTGTTTTTGAATTATTGATTAATCATACTAATCGCTGCTTCTCTCCACAACCATGTTGTCCAAAAATCTTGTTGAGATTAGTACCATTCTGTCCTCTATCACCACTTGACTATAGTTCGGGAGGTGTTTCATGTGGTTACCAGCCTTTTTTTAACATCCATCAGCCTACATTTGGAAGTCATAATGTGATCACTCCTAGCTGCCACCAAATTTGGCCACATAAATGAGACACGTGCTCCAGTAACGTGTGGCTGTTGATACTGGATGCAGCGTAAGTAAGTGCCATTAACTGTACTCAATGTCTTACATCAAAAAGATTAAGGCCAGGTGCACAGTGAGCATATTCTACTGGAACTTCTCTGTCAATTCATCGCTCATTAAACGTGCGTTTGAGGCGCTGTTGTACAAGCAGTATAAAATGTCGTGGTGTCTCGTGAAGCATAAACCACATCCATTATTCGGCTGTATAGATAACGTCTCCTATAGCGAGGTTAGTGAGGAATGTAGGTAATGTCGAAAAAATCACATTCAAATGTGAAACTTACTGGTAGATTGAAACTATATGCCAGACCTGGACTTCAGTCTAGAAACTCTGGTTTTTTGGGCTAGGCCTCTACTGACTGAGCTACCCATTCACGATGCACGACCCACCATCACACATTTGCTTTCGCTAGCAGCCCATCACCTACATTCACATTTTCGCATAAGCTGTTGTGTATGGCTCTGAGCACTATGGGACTTAACATGTGAGGTCATCAGTCGTTGTCGTGTATATCTTGCGGGACTAACACTACTGGATGAAAGGATATTACGGAGGCTTGGCTCAGTAACAGCCTGAGAACTGAGTCCATAATCTAATACCCAGGTTGTGGCTGAGCCATGTTTCTTCAATATACCTTCTTCCAGTAGTGCTAGTCCTGCAAGCTATGCAGAAGATCTATGATGTTGGGAAAGTAGGGTATGAGGTACTGACTAAGTAAAGCTGTGCATAATGTGTGTAATGACTAGAACGAAAACGTCGCATGGAGGAATGTAGTATCATTGGCCCCACAAGGATCAGTACTGGGCGCATTACTTTTCTCATTACATGTTTACGCTGTGTCAACGATTCTCTCTCACTGCAAGTATCACCTACACAGTGAAAACCTTCAATTATATCTTTATTCAATAAACTTCCGCGCAGCTATCCAGCATGTAAACTCCGCTGTACTTGCCATATCAGACAGGGCGCAGAACATAGGTTTGAAACTTAACACATCTAAAACGCAAGCAGTCTTAGTCCTTCTCAAAACACTTATTACCAAGCATATCAGAGAATATATTCCACACTTAATTCTGAACGGTACAGAAATAACCTTTCTTTGTTCTGCAAAGAACTTGGGGTTATTCTGGAGCTTCACTTAGAATGGACTGAACACTCAACTGCAGACTGTAAGCGTTAACGTCGCTCTATTCATTATAGAAATATAAAAATGTCTTTTCCTTAGCGCTTAAAAAGGAGCTCGTAGTGTTGCTGATACTCACCTTACGGTGATGCTTTTCTCCAAAGACTTTTCTACGAAAGCTGACACAGCCCAGAAACGGCGGTGAATGCTTGTGCATCAAGCATTTGTGATGTACGTTATTTCGACAATGTCACTTCTACCTACGATCAGTTATCATGGCTACGTGGTGATAGGCATGCAGACTATCATATTGCATGCCTGCTCTATCGTCTTCTCAATCATTGGACTCCATCCAGGACATACCACTACAATGTTCTCTAAATTTTTCTTCTCTATCAGGAACCCAAATAAGGAACAATTTTCCTAAAAACCACAAAAATTAAATAGCTGCCACATTTCATAAGACAGGTAATGGCCCACCTTCCATCACAATAGCCATCTTTCCCATGTACTAGTTATTATTTCTGCGAATGTTTTTGTAATATCTTTGGTACGTGTTGTTCCTGGGAAGACAAAGAGAGGGGTTTAAGGATCTAATACGGTCAGACTAAATAAACAATAAATAAATAAATTTGTCTGGTAAAGTGTATGGCTGTCACCAACAGTTCCTACAGGCACGTGTTGATTCTAAGGGGTACCTGCTCGCTAGCTTCAAAATTTCTCGAGAATTTGCGCATGTGATTATTGTAGTATTTTATTATTCCACTCTGAGTGAACCCTGTGTCATCCACAAACTGGAACTTTTGAACTTCGGATATACAGTGCTCCGTCTTAGAAACTATTCGGCATAGTAATCTCGCATGACTGTAACTGCGTCCAAGATTCATCCGACGGAACGACTAAAAAAAAAAAAAACCTCTGAGGCTTAGACGACCTGTCTGGGGCTTTCAACAGTGTATTGCCGAGTGCGAACAGAGGAAAGGCGGCAGCACTGCAGATAAAAGATGTCCAATGAGTATTATGGAGGGAGAAGACATGAGACGTAGTCTGAGACAAAGTACCGATGACAGCAAAGTGAATACGTCACAAGTCCAGTGTCACTACGACCGCAAACTTTAACTGGCCGCCAGAATGGTGTGTGACGGCACCGACGGTTACGCTAGCTCTCGGTGATCTAACAGCTTTGTTTAGCGGCCAAGGTCCCAGAGTTAACTAAAACACTAAAATATCTCTCACAAACCACTGACTGTCAACTATCATGGAAACCTCACCTGTTAACTAGCCGACAGAAAGCCCACAATAGATTAGAATACTAAAATTGCTATCACGTCAAACTCGGAGATTATATCGTCCACTGTCCTCCACACCTTCAAAACCTTGATCCCACCCATCCTTTCCTATGCCAATACTGCACGGACAAGTTTAACAGTCCCTCCAGATGCTTGATCGTGATGCACTTCGACTCGCTTTCCGCATCCGTTTATCCTCCTCCATAAACATCCTTCAGCGTCTCATCAAATTCACAATTGCTCTCACTCACACTGAACACATCCGAACACACTAATAAAGCATCCGCAAACCTGCCTCCAACTATACAATAGCTACGCTTCCAATTTCCAGTCCTATTACGCTGCCGCGCCCCTACCAACACTTCCCATCAACACTATTCATGTACACGTTCCACATCCTCTCCCAAATAAATGTCAATCACCTCCCCCTCCCAGATCACGAACTCAGTCCCAGGATTTACCCATCCCATCAACTTTAATTCAACTCTATCCATTCCACCTCATCAGGGCACCCTTTCCCTTCCATCTAATTTTTCCCCTTCCTCCTTCTCTCCACGTTCAGGTACCACAAATATCTATTCTTATCACCAGTAATACGTATAACGAATTGTAAGTTATCTGAAACTTTCGTTCCTCGTGAAGGTACAGACCTGCGGTAAATCAGAGAAACCAGAGACTTTATATGTCGTTATGCCGCCAACACTTTGTGTATAATGTCAGAATTCAAGCCCACTTAGGGCAGATCATGAAATTTATTTTGCTAATTCATAAATTCTTCTAAAATGGAGAATACCTCACCATGTGCTTATTAAATAAAAGGAGGTTTCCAGTGGAATTAAACTATATTAACGGCTTAAATAGAATAGAAACAAAAATATTTTTTTAAGTGCCAAAATATTTTCGTTTAAGTATATCTACACTCATTTATGTTTACAAATCGTAAACTTCGCCAGTTGTGATACATTGTAGATCGTAATAAATTTCGAGTTAGGCGCGGCGAATTATTAATGCCTAGAGTAGTATAAACTGCCTGCGAAAATTGGACGTTCCGTGCTACGGACGCATCTCTGTGGAATAAGTAACCAAAGATGTGTATTTGAGGACTCTGTGTGAAGTGGTTAGAGAGATCGGACGTGTTTTATGCTGGAGAGATTTTGCTATTGTTGTGCGACGCTATTAAGCACCATAGTGAATGTTCCGTTAGTCGATGGCACAGTAAACAAATTCAAGAAAATAATACGCATTCAATGTGTGTATTAATCAATTTATAAGAGATTTGACAAACATTCTTCAGACCACGTGACCTAGATCGATCGGAGGTGGAGTGTGTAATAATAGTGCGAGCCTGCATCTTTTCACGGTCAATATTCTTCGAGAGAATATCTCAGAAGCAATAAACTTTTCGATGAAAAAAATGTTGGACACATCAGTCCACACGCATCATGCAACCTAGTTGTCCCGAACGATCTTCGTAGTGAAATAAACATTTTAGAGATTTCATGTGGAGCAGTTCCGACAAGGAGTATCAGCGGAATCGACGCTGTGGGACATATATCTAGCCCTCCTGTGGTATTTAAAACCAAATATTCATTCTTTAGCTTTTAAAAGACTGAAGCTAAAACCTAATAAAGTCACTGGAAATCATAACTAAAAGTACCAAAAATAAATAAGAAGCATAGAATTTCCTTAAACAAATTTCTTAAATAAATAAATAAAATTAATTAAAATATAATATAATGTGGAGCGTGACAGGACAATTGTGTGTGTGTGTGTGTGTGTGTGTGTGTGTGTGTGTGGGTGGGTGGGTGGTTGGGTGTGTATTTTTGCATGTACTAATCAATATACAGGGTGATTCAAAAAGAATACCACAACTTTAGGAATTTAAAACTCTGCAACGACAAAAGGCAGAGCTAAGCACTATCTGTCGGCGAATTAAGGGAGCTATAAAGTTTCATTTAGTTGTACATTTGTTCGCTTGAGGCGCTGTTGACTAGGCGTCAGCGTCAGTTGATGCTAAGGTGGCGACCGCTCAACAGAAAGCTTTTTGTGTTATTGAGTACGGCAGAAGTGAATCGACGACAGTTGTTCAGCGTGCATTTCGAACGAAGTATGGTGTTAAACCTCCTGATAGGTGGTGTATTAAACGTTGGTATAAACAGTTTACAGAGAATGGGTGTTTGTGCAAAGGGAAAAGTTCTGGACGGCCGAGAACGAGTGATGAAAATGTAGAACGCATCCAGCAAGCATTTGTTCGCAGCCCAGGAAAATCGACTCGCAGAGCTAGCAGAGAGCTGCAAATTCCACAATCAACTGTATGGAGAGTCCTACGAAAAAGGTTAGTTATGAAACCTTATCGTCTGAAATTGGTTCAAGCACTGTCTGCAGCTGATAAGATTAAAAGAATCGATTTCTGTGATTTTATCCTTGCTCAAATGGAAACAGATGAATCTTTCGTTTCAAAGATTGTGTTTAGTGATGAAGCAACTTTCCACACTATCGGGAAAGTCAACTGTCACAATGTCTGTATGTGGGACACTGAGAATCCGCGGGAAACAACTCAGTATGAACGTGACTCGCCTAAGGTGAACGTTTTCTGTGCCATTTCAGCCAATAAAGTTTTTGGTCCCTTTTTCTTCGAAGGTGCTACTGTAACTGGACTACAGTATCTGGAGATGTTAGAGAATTGGCTGTTCCCTCAGCTCAAACAAGAAGCACAACAATTCATATTTCAGCAGGATGGAGCGCCACCACATTGGCACTTATCTGTCCGTAACTACCTGAACGTCAACTACCCCAGGCGATGGATCGGCCGCCAGGCAGCCCGTGACAGAGCACTTCATCACTGGCCTCCAAGAAGCCCTGATCCTACCCCCTGCGATTTTTTCTTATGGGGGTATGTTAAGGATATGGTGTTTCGGCCACCTCTCCAAGCCACCATTGATAATTTGAAACGAGAAATAACAGCAGCTATCCAAACTGTTACGCCTAATATGCTACAGAGAGTGTGGAACGAGTTGGAGTATCGGGTTGATATTGCTCGTGTGTCTGGAGGGGGCCATATTAACATCTCTGAACTTGTTTTTGAGTGAAAAAAACTTTTTTAAATACTCTTTGTAATGATGTATAACAGAAGGTTATATTATGTTTCTTTCATTAAATACACATTTTTAAAGTTGTGGTATTCTTTTTGAATCACCCTGTATTGTGTGCGTGTTTCATGTACAATATAACTGGTGGAGTCCGGTCGTGTGAGCTGAGCAGTCCCGACCCCCACCACAGAACTTCACATCGCTGCAAGCTGTATAAGGCAAGCACACACAAATATCAGCAATCTCACCCCAATCTTGTCTTTTAAGCTGAATAGTCTCAATCTTTATAGTGTAATATAGTTGTATATTTTCTCTTCATTTCCGTATTTTCTTCAGAAGTCGTCATAGACACTTATTTGGTGCATTCTTTTCAGGAGGAATTTTTACATGAAATAGTGTAATTAAGTGTGTTCAAACTTAAAGGTATTTTATGTTTTCTAATTTTGTTATGGTTAAAACTAGATCACAATTTAAAATGGATAAAGAGGAAATGTTAGATGTTCAGGGAATTGGTAAACATAGGTGCGTAGAAGAGATAGCAGCTTCGTCTCAACAGGAGACAAATCCTTGGGCTGAAATCTTAGACGTCAGGTGTGGTACAAGCAGTATCACAAAAGCACGAATACATGTCACAGAAGCAAATTGATACGTCATAGGTGGTACAAATAATATCACAAAAGCAAGCATACTTGTGTTAAAAGCAAACAGACATGTCACCTGCAATTCAGACATTAGTTAGCCAGTAGCAACAGACCTCAAATGAAATAATCGAGTTGCGAAATACGAAAAAGCAGTTTCCTTTGGAAATCAAAAGGATTACCGAAGAAATGTAAAATATGAAATCGAAGCAGAAGAAAGTAGAAACTTCCGTAGTGGAATTAACAGAAACTGTGACTACCATAGCTTCCTGATGTGATCAACTGATATGAGAGAATTTCAGTAAACATCAACGGGATTTCTCAAATAAATTAGATGAATGGGCAGCCGCTAAGGAAAACCGGGTGATGCTATGTGTAGATGGAAGTATAAAAGAATCTTTAAGCAAATTCCCTATTGACAGCTTACCAATTGCAGAAAATATTAAAGAAGGCATTAAAGAGGCAAAAGAACAATTAGGGGCGAATTTTAAACAATGGAAGGACGAAATACTCCATTCTGTTGAAAATATGTCCAGAGATTTGGAACAGATGCGAGGGGTAGTAAAAGACTGTAGAAACGAGCTCCGTGAAGTAGAAAGAACGCAGGGTTCACGCCATAAATCATGTTATGGTAACGGACATGCTTCACCGGAGGGAAATACAAATTATAACAGAATGGATGCAGAGCCGCAAGCTAATAGTGTGTACGCTTCAATGCTAATGGAGGAAAAATTGTTGAAACATAGTTTCAGAGATTCCCACCTGACCGAAAATCCATAAACCCAATGGTATTTATACGAGGATTTCGTGGAGTGCTACCAACGGCATGGACTGAAGCGCAAAAGATCAGTTAAGTTTCAGGATATATTCAAGGTGATGGTGCGTTATGGGCTACAGTTATGGTGGATACGTGCGAAACGTGCAAGGAATTTGAGAAGGCGTTTCTTGCTAAGTATTGGTCACGGGGTGTGTAAGAACGACTAAGAAAAGACGTCTTTAGCCCTGAGCCGTTCTGTGTAAAAACAGAAAGTCTAAGGCTATACTTTGACAAGTATTTAAATAAAGCAAGATACTGGGATGAACCTATAACTCACAAGGATATTCTGCGGATTTTGAAGGCGATACTTCCGGCTGAGACGAGAGACAATTTAATACATGCATCGGAGGAGAATTTAGAAGAATTCATGTCAGTCTAGAACTCCACTGATTTGATCCAAGAAGATATTAAGGCAAGACCAGACAGACACAGAGCATACTCGCAGTCGAATAATGCTTAGGCAGCCGAGCGAGCAATTAGCTGATTCAGGAGACAAATGAAATTCGCGCTCCGCCGCACTGCAATAATTACGACCAACATCGTGATCCCGGTAGCGGCAATGGAAACAATTTCAGATACGGGAAAAACAGACAGAATCGACACGACAGAAGGTACAGTCCAGGTTATAAAGTGAACTCGAATTACACGAATTGGCAAAACAATAATAGGCGGACACAATCTTCTGCGCCGATGGATAATGACTGGAGGCAACGAACACCAGTTATTACAGAAGAGAGAGGGTACGGTTCGTTCAAACCGAATCGTGCCCCGGAGGTGCGATCGAGGAAAGGTACAGGGGCTATGAGCAGAACGTAAATATGATGAGGTACAACGAAGGAAGATTAATAGGAGCTTTGTGCTGACACAACTAAATGTATGGACGAATACTCATCTCAACCCATTTCTGCAATGAAAATTGAAATAGAGGGTATTCCAGTAACGGTAGTTTTGGATACGGCCACGTCAGTAAACGGAATATCGATGAGGTTATTTATTTTTATTTATTTTTTATTTCCTGCGCAACATTGTAAAATACTAGGCTCGTTTGGCACGCTATCACATCCTGAGAAGACACAGACGATGCTAAACTTGGATCTATGAAATGCAGCCATAACATGCGCGTTCCTAGTAGTGGATAAATTAATAGTCTAGTGTGTTCTGGGATTGGAAACCATCCGGGAGAAGGACGCAAAATTAGACTTCTCTACCGGGAAAGAAAATTTTTGGATCGACGGAGCCCTAGCCAAGGTAGATTTGCTAAGGCAAGAAGGAAAACATGGAAGACACTGCAGAGGGACAAAGTTGCAATTGATAATGAAAGAGCGCCGGCAATGCAAAACAAGTTTGACTAAAGTCATCCAAGTAGTAGAAATATCCGAGCGAGCCAGAGCACCTTAAGGTGTCTATCCTATTAAGCAAGTATATGAGAGTGTTTGAAGAACAATCCGGTAACATTAAGGGCTATACATGTCATTTGAATGTCAAGCCACACAAAACATACTGCCGTAGTTTTTATCCCGTTCCTAGGAAACAACGCAATACAGTGGACCAAGAAATACAGGGGATGTTACATTGGAATCTAACTGAACCTTCAAACAGTCTTTACTGCAGTCCGCTTCTCGTTGTGCCGAAACCGGATGGAAAGGTACGTCTTGTACTCGATGCTCGTGTAATTAACACAATTATTGTATCAGTATGTACTCATCCAGAAATACGTAGAAAAGTATGGAGAGTACTGAGAAAATGTGTAATATATCTGAAAACAAAACCAAATAACGGTGGCAGTAAAGGCCTGTTACTTCCCATTATTCTGGAAAAACATCTAGCTATTTTGTCAGTGGATGTCTGTGGACCATTACCGAGGACTAGAGGAGGCTGTAAATACATTGTAGCTTTCTTGGACATATTTACAAAATATGTCAAATTCTATCCAATAAAAACTGCTACAGCAGCGCCAATTCTGAACCGTTTATTCAATGACTCAATTCCGCGCGTTGGAAAGCAGAACGTAGTGTTACCTGACAATGCTACAAATTTCACTGGATACCGATGGAGGTATGCATTAGCATGAACCAACATCACACAAATATTAACATCCAGATATAACCCTAGCGCGAACCCGATCGAAGGGAACTTTCCGCGAATTAAATAGATTTATGCGAACATATTGCCATGCGAAGCAGATAAGATGGATAGAATATCTCGATACATTTGGGGAAATCAAGAACAATTTTCCGCGTATTACCACAAACTTTACACCTGCTGAACTAATATTCGAGAGAGCAGAAAGAAATGAATGGATAGATAAGATTCCAAAGATATAAGAAATAGAAACCCAATGGCAAGGTAAGATAAGAACAGCTTTAACAAATCTGGCCGAAAGTGCTAGAAAGAGGAAGGCAGATTTTGACAAAAGAGTATTACGTAGACAGTCCTTTGGCGTTGGCGAAAGAGTATTGTTATGTTCACATCCTCGTGCGTCGCTGCTAAACACGACAAATAAAAAATGGCAATTGATGTACGATGGACCATTTGAAGTGATTAGGATACCAAAATCCAAGAGACCAGAAATATAAAG
This sequence comes from Schistocerca piceifrons, assembly GCF_021461385.2. Lineage (NCBI taxonomy): Eukaryota > Metazoa > Arthropoda > Insecta > Orthoptera > Acrididae > Schistocerca > Schistocerca piceifrons. The sequence goes on along the minus strand of NC_060139.1, from coordinate 968,332,700 downwards.
GGATTATATCCTCATCACGATTTAAAAAATTTGCATTCCTGAGGAATGAAGAAATATAATAAAAGAAAGATAATTTTTCTAATTGTAACATAAGTAATTTTTTTCATAATTTCAGATAAAATTATGATGGGTCGACACGGATCCATAAGAGAAGAATTATAATGATTACGTAAATATATACATTTTCTTTCAGCAACGTGATTTTGTATACTCTTAAGGAAAAGTGATTATGATGTTTTTAATTTCAGTAAAAAATTTAGTTATATTGGATATCTGTTTCAGTTTTCATGTGTTAGTAATAGGAAAATGGAAATATTCATGTTAAAGGTATAGGAATATGGCGACACAGCCATATAGCCGATTAAATATTTTAAAGAATAAAGTCAATTCATTGGGTGGAGTTACAGAAAATTTTATTGAGATAGATTACCAACGAAAGTATTTGGAAGGACAATGCTGGACCAGATTGAGAGGGATATGTGTGATCGTTGTGGGGTGTTTCGTTTTAATTGTAATTATTTTAAGTATGATAAATAATGAAGAAAACGACTGGGTTGAATTTGTGTAGATTCGGGGGAAGTAGATAAATTCGTAATTATATTCTGTACAGGATAAAGCTAATTTATATACTAAGATGGTATCTGTTCTTTCGGAGTAATGAGTATAATGGGCGGGGGCACTACGGATGTAGTGCGGGACAATACGTTGAGAATGTGGGTTTCGCGGGAGGCGTGCCAGAGATAAATCCCTGCAGTCGCGCTATCCTCTGTGTCCTCGGTGGCTCAGATGGATAGAGCGTCTGCCATGTAAGCAGGAGATACCGGGTTAGATTCCCGGTCGGGGCACACATTTTCATCTGTCCCCGTTGACGTATGTCAACGCCTGTAAGCAGCTAAAGGCGTTCATTTCCTTGTAAAGCTAATTTCACAGGCTGATGAAAGTGCAGAGTAGTGATAGATTCCGTGAACAGCAACGAACTTCACGTGAAGTGTTGTGTGTTTCCAGGTACAAAATAAATTATGAACACGTCCTGGCACAGTGTCATAAAAAGAAACTAGTGGTGAGTCACATGGGTTGTTATCTGTGTCCTAATAAGCAAGGATATACCCATGTTCGTCATATTCGAAAACGATTTTGTGCTTCATTGAAGAAAAAGGTGAAGTCACGGAAGAGAATTATCATTACAGTCTACCAAGGACAACGAGTGTGGACGTGGTACTCTGATATTAATACACAAATGTATAAAGGAGAATAGAATCGATAATTGTGGCGAAAGATTACCCGAATATTGAGTAATAAGATGTATATTACTTCTTCAGAATCACTAAATTCAGACCAGTAGCGTGACAATGAATAGTATATGCACTAACCCGTTTTATCACAGCGCTTCCCCATCAGTAATGATTAGCATTGATACTTGATGCGGGGTATGTTACATGTTCACACACCACTGCCCTGTGAATGGCTCTATGGGGGTATGATCTAGCCGTTCTCCTACCTGACGATCAGCCCTGTTCCTGACCATCCCCACCATCCCACACACACTAGCAAGAGGGTCATCCTCCGTCTCTACACACACCTGTCCTGCAACTTCCATCAGGCGTCGTGCTGAAGTCGCTACCAAGACATCTTTACATTTACCCGACTCCACCAATGCAAGAACACCCCACCCTACATAAAGGCTATGTCAGATCTGTTACTTAAACTTTTAATTAATTTTTATAAATTACTGGGTGGAACATAAGGTTAAATTAGCCTTGTTCCAGGTTTTCCATGATTTTCCTCAGGAGCCCTTGCCCGAATGGGAAGGCTCTTCTGACCTAAGTCCATGGCCACATGAGCCGTTTACAGTTACCTAAACGGCTAATGTCAAAATATTTAACCTTATGAGAAGTAGCGAGTGATTATGAAAGCTACACAAAGTACATATGCGGCAAAAGTTGTCATCAACTGCCAGCGTATTCCATTCAGTAATATTGTAGGAAACAGTAGGGTCAATTTTGTGACAGTTTTGGCTCAGTAATGTCTTACAAAAACAATCCGGGCCCAAATAGGGGCATTGTAATGGATTGTAAATGATTAGAAGCTTTAAATGAGGTGCGGCGAATTATTAATCCCGAGAGTAGTATAAACTGCTTGCGAGAATTAGACGTTCTGTGCTATGGACGCATCTCTCAGGAATAAGTATTTGAGGATTGACGATTAGAGAGATCGTACGTGTTTTATGCCGGACAGATTTTGCTATTGTTGTGCGACGCTATTAAGCCCCATTGTGAATGTTTAGTCAGTCGATAGCACAAAAAACAAATTCAAGAAAATAATACGCATTCAAGGTGTGTATCTATCAATTTATAAAAGATTTGACAAACATTCTTCAGATACCATGTGACGTAGATCGATCGGAGGTGCAGAGTGGAATGATGTGCGAACCTGGATCTTTTCACGGTCAATATTCTTCGAAAGAATATCTCAGAAGCAAGAAACTTTTCGACGAAAAAAAGTTGGGCACATCAATCCATGCGTTTCATACAACATAGAATCTAATTGTGCCGAAACGTAACGAAATAAACATTTTAGAGATTTCAGGTGGAGCAGTTCCCATGAGGAGTATCAGCGAGATTGACACTAGCTCTCCTGTGGTATTCAAAACCAAAGACTTATATTCTTTAGCTCTTAAATGACTGTAACAAAAACCTAAATAAAACCACTGGAAATCATATCTAAAAATACCAAAAATAAATAAGAAGCATAGAATTTTCTTCAACAAATTTCTTAAATAAATAAATAAAATTAATTAAAATGTAATACAGTATAATGGAAAAACGTTGTAGATTAAATATCCCCTTTAATTAACCTAGAGCTTAGAAAGTTTGGCGCCACGTTTAACAAGTAAATTAATGAAGCTCTCCTAATTTTCTACTTTGTAATCATAATACCCTGAGGTACAGTGTATGTTTTCAAAAGGCTAGTTTGGAGGCAAAAGATTGCACTCAGTTCTTGCTATAAAATTCTTATACAACTGAAATGTCACAATTTCAGAGACTTTACTGGTCACATACAGATATGATTTTATGTATAAAGACTGAAGCAGCGAGTGAAAATTTGTAGCAAGCTTAGGATTCTAAACCGGGCCTCCTCCTTATTAGGCAGGTATGTCAGCCTCTAAGCCACCTTGGTGTAGCCAAGGTTGTAACCTAGATGTTATCAAAGGGGCGGCGCAATTTGTTAAGGAGGGTCTTAAAAATGCTAATCTTTTTCATTAAAATTCATTTATTTATTAATTCTATGTACATAATTGCCTTTGGGAGGCATTCATACAAACAGTATATTGTCTACCAAATTAAACAAGAAAAGCTTTTCTGAAAAATGTATTACATTATAACAATATATATAAAGAAACGTGCAATTAGATATTTCTTAATTTCGCAATATGATAACAGCACTCTATTGTCAAACGAATTAAAATTTTAATACAATATATTTCTTCGTTGCTCCAACATAACACAGCCCATTTTTCTAATATAAGCTTCATTATCGCAGAGTAGAAGACTCTTAATGTTTGGTTGAATAACTTATGAAGCTAAATGGGATGAAATTTCTTTTGACAGTAGTTATCTTTCTTCTGCTACAACGTTGTATTAAAATTTACAACTTACCTGACACCAAGTCAGAATTTCTTCAGCACCTCAAAGCATGCCAACTTCCTCAATTCAAACTAAAATTTTATGAAATACCTTTCATTTCATTAAAATGCTTCAATTTCCTTGACTGATCGAGAACTTATTTTAAATTATTATTTCATCAGTCAGCTTGAAACTAGAGCAGCCAAACTTATTTACAAAATAAATAGAATGTGAGCTATAGTTTTTGGATCTTAACGTTGATTCGTGTGTTAATTTCAGCTAGGTTCTAACGTATGTGATGTAATAAACCAGCCTCTATTTATCCACTGTAATGTGTTTATAAAGTCTTTGACACAAATAAACTCCTCTATGATGTACAACATACGTTGTCGTCTTATTTCTAAGGAATTACGAATAAGACATTTCATAGTAGAACATCATTAATGTAGTAAGGCTTAAAGACATGATACATCGCCGTTCCACAAGTGAGGCATCTTTATGCACAGATACATAGCGCGAAACGATAATTGCTATTGATGTTCCAATGCAAATATGGCTTTTATTGTAAAGTGTCTCCGAAAAGATGTTCGGCACACCGATGCAGCGCTTGTCATTTACGCAGTGAGCCTGCATCTTTAAGGGAAATGAAATCTGCCAGGAAAGAAAGGAATTCGGAAGGAGATGACTGCGGCCTGTAGCAAGGGAGCAACCCCGACATTAATCTAAATTGAAAATGGAAAACCACAGAAAACCATTTGGAAGGTTTGATGGTGGATGCATTCAAACAACCTCGCCTCCTGTATCCATGGATTGGTAGCTCAGCGCCTCAAGGCGCAGAGCTACACTGGTCGATGGAGAATTTGGAAAATCTGGTTTTCGCAGATTGTTTTCAAATAAAATAAAATGGATCACAACAACAGTTGTAATTCTGATACTGCATGTTTGTCCTTTAGTTGTAGATGTTCAGTCATTTGATAGTGAACCGCGCGGAGTAGCCGAGCGGTTAGAGTCCTTCCCTGGCATCGGCGTGTGTGCTGTCTTTAGCGTAAGTTAGTTTAAGTTAGTTTCAGTAGTGTGTAAGACTAGGGACCGATGACCTTAGCAGTTTGGTCCCTTAGAAATTCACACACATTTGAACATTTAATAGTGCACGAATGCATGCATGTTTTCAGATTTGATAGTGCAGGGAATTTATGGCTTCAGTTATTATGGTATTACAAGAGTGTAAATAGATTTTGGACGAAGGGGGGTGATATGTATGTCGCAGTCGTCTTGGACAAATTTAAGCATCCCACTGAAAAAATGTTTTAGAAACGAACGAACTACAGAATGTGCTGTCATCACGCTCTCCACAAACCCTTCTCCATTGTTCCGCATCGGAACCGGTTTTCGTAATTTGAATACCGCCTGGGTGTCTAGAGTGGGAGATATTTTACCATAATAATGATAGAATTCTGAGCAAACTTTTAAAAGTAACAACCGCAGTTTGGCCGATATTTTTGATGATCCGAGAGATTTACGGGCGACACAGGCAAATCCAAAAGTATTTTTATGCACTGATTTTAACGTTATTTCTAATGCTGTTTACCGCTCCACTGCCTTGTGAAATATTGCAGCCCAACACTTCTACCATTCTCCAAATAATGACTCAAGCCCTAACATTAAGCTGCAACAGATAGCTAATTAGACTATTCTGGTGGTGCATAAACGTTTTAACTTACTATAACGCGAGTGGACGAATCAAAATCATCTTCTTTCTTATTACAAATTTAGCCAAAGTTAGAAACTATCAGAACAGCACACAGCACAAAAACAATAAATGGCAGCCCTTACATTAAATTCAAATACAAGTAAGAGCTGCGCTGATTAAAAAAATAACAAATGAACTCAAGTAAGGCCAACAACGTTCAATAGTTGGTCTTGGCTACAGTAGGAATAAGTGATAGCCGATAGTGCTACCGGTATACTGGTAGTTTAAATCTATCGTTGGCAAATTATATGGCGCGACCAAAAAGTTTCCGTTTGAAGCCCGAACAGTTCAGCTGGTATGCCTTTCATGCAAACATTGAGGCAATGATCCCATTGATGCACCAGGTTGAAGATACTGGTTTGGTAAAACACCGTGTGCTACCGCGTGAAGACAGGCTAACTGCCTGCTGCACAACCTCATCCGTCAGGAGTCGTCCACCCTTCACGGCCTTTCGTAAGGGACCAAAGATGTGATGATAGCCTGTGGCCAGATCAGGATTACGCGCCATGTGCTCGAGTGTCTCCCACTTGACTTGGCCTAACATCTATGACCTAACATTATGGGGTCGCGTCATCATGAAGCAGCAGCGCCCTTTGTCACACCATTCCACAACTGGTTTTTAACAGACATGCTGCCCCTTACAAATTCTTTGTTCTCCCATGGTTGCCAAAAAAATAATAGCTTGCTGGACCTGTTTGGACGCATTTGCTAATAACTTCGCCATAGTTCACGACTCAGTATTTACTGCATGCACGTCGTAAAGGGACGAATGTCACACTAATCAGTTGCACTTAAACTTATGACAGATTAACTGAAGAACCACCTTCCGATGTCAAAAAAATTGACGATGTTTGGACTACCTAAAGCATAAGCCATGAGAAATTTTAGGTTACCCTAGAGACTACTTATGCCATCTAGCTGTGTGAGGTCCATGATACAGATGACTGTTTCCTATACCATCCGTGTTTATATTCCCATCCGGAGCCGCACTACGTTGCATGTATGCTGCAACATCGCCCTCAAACAAAATCTTTCTGATCACTCCTTATATCTCTGAATTTCACAACGCGGCAACAAAGTCGTGTGTAATTTTGTTTAGGTAATGGGGGGGGGGGGGGGGGGTAGGAGGGTCCCGGACCTCCTTTGGCTACGTACTTGACACAGTGGCTCACACAATGCGCGAATTACCGTGGCACGCCCCCCGTCTAGATCCAAATTCTCATTGCCACCAGAGTCTACTTTAAATTCCCCCCTTACATCCGTCTAGTGAGCAGGAGACCAGGGTTCGATTCCCCGCATTGGAACGAATTTTTACTCGCCGCTTCATTCTATATACATAAAATAAAAAAATTATATGTGTTTAATAAAATAGAGTCTTAAACTTATGCCAGCTTAACTGAAGAACCACAGTCTGATGTCAACAAAATTTGCTATGTTTGGACTTCATAATGTATAAGCCATGATAAATTTTAGATTACTCTAGAGACTACTTTTACCATCTAGCTGTGTGAGGTCAATCTAGCTGTGTGATGCTGTTCCCTGTACCAACCGTGTCACAAGCAATTTTCGGGTCTTTACTTGACAGCACAGCTGTCGTAAAAGAGCCACAGAGGACTCAGACACAGGTCGACAAGTGTTAAACGGAACGAGTGTAGTCTAATGCGGTTAGCGCTCGTAGGGTGTGAATCGCTCTCGTGAGTGAAACAATAATCTTGTTTATTGATGGTTTTTGCAAATAACATTTAAAATTAAATTTTTTTATATTGAATGCCTCATGTCCATAATTTTGAAAAGGAATTCATGATTATTTATTGTTGTGTGAATATGTGACTCTATAAAAACAACAAGGTTAAACGAAACAATATATATTACATGTCACAATTACATTTACGTTCAGTCACTATACGCTTTGCGTTTAACGACACAGTCAAGTTTTAACCTGAGTTAGGTATCTCTATTCATTCAATTCATAGGCCACGCCGTGTATCTTAAGCCCTCAGTGTATATAATAATTACTATTACAATGTACGTGTTACGTACTTTCTCTTCATTTTATATTACACCTGGAGATCAGACCCGACTTCGTACGCGTAACACTAAGTCCCTACGGCCAGACGACTTGACTGGCGTAGTGTTATTTTGTTTGGGGCACGGATAAAATAGGAATAAGAACGTTAAGTGAATATTATCACTTCCATGCAACTTAGGCGTTGTAAGCAGCGCAGGCCAGGAAAGTTGTCTGTTGGCATAGATGTTATGTGTTCCGCATTGAGTTGTCGTTTAGAGTGACATCTCATGGCAAAAGTCGAAGCACATCATGATATAAGCAATAAGCTTACAACCAATGTAAAGATTGTATACGAATTACGGGTGTGTGTGTGTGTGTGTGAGTGATTCAATGTGTAATGGAGGCTGGATGACGTGGCAAAAATAAAAGAAAAAAATATTACACATGATTTACATGTAAAGCTTAGCACGCAGAGTGATAGGTTTTTGAGAATCATTGCGACAATGTTTTGTCAGGCACTCTTTAGGTAGACTTCTTCCCCGTGTCACGTAAATAATCGTGTCCAAGTGCAGTTTTGATTCAAGGGAAGCAGAAAACTGAAAGCTGAATCGTCTGTGGCGCTGCTGAAAGTACGTAATGTGTGTAAGCGAAGGAAATTTGCTGAAATACTTTTTCGGAAAATGTTTTACTTGAAGCACGAAAAACAAAACACAGCATGAAAATTCCTAGCAGATTAAAACTGTGTGCCGGACCGAGACTCGAACTCCCGAGTTCGATTCTCGGTCCGGCACACTTTTTTAATCTGCCAGGAAGTTTCATATCAGAGCACACTCTGGTGCAGAGTGAAAATCTCATTCTGAAAACACAGCATATTTAGGATTCACAAGTTTTTTTCGCTAGGCAGTTATTCTGAAACGATTGCAGTCAAATGGATGCCACTGAGGTTACCACCATGTTCCTAACCAGTCATCAAACTCAGGAAAGGGCAGCTGCTGTGTAACGTGGAATCCGAGCCACATTTCATTTCTGGACAATCTCCATATCATCGAGAGGCAAATGCTGAGTGAAAATAATTGACCTGGCCGGGATTAGATCCGGCAATATTTCTGTTCCTCGATAAATGCTCTACCATTTGCCTTTTTCCAACTAAGACAGAATTCCAGCAAACGTTCATTCAAATACACATGTTTTTACATTACGTTACCTTTCAAATGTCATGTCCAGTAATATGACCAGTGTTGAAAAACTTACAATTAAAAAAAATGATAAACAGGACTCATCTAGAGATCCCGTTATTACGGCTTGAACGCTAACCATTATTTTTTAATGAAACCTAAGATAATCAGTAAATCTGTGCAAATTAAAGTCCTACAAAACATAACATTACAAGAAAAGTTATTCAAACGATAAACAAAAACAACATTTGTTTATTACTTGTGACACTTAAGGTTAAAGAACCTTTCTTCTTGAAATTGCTTAACAGGGTTTTTATTATCCACTGCCATTGGCGTTTTCTGTCTCCCACAAAGATATGTAAAAATATTTATAATAGACTTATTCTACTTGGTTATGCCTCAATGGCTACAACTTTCCATGAATCAGCCAGTCTCCTTCCTTCCTCATTGTCTACGACGTAGAACATTGTGTCTTCTATGTGATGCTGAACGGAACGTCAGACTGAGCCTGGCTCTCTCCAACTGAAGAGGGAGGTGGATTAACGAAAACATTACTTAGAATTTGCAAAGAGTGCACGGCACCTCCGCGTGTGTCCGAGTGTTTTGCTGCTACCAACAGTAACCAGGATCCACTTGCTTCCCTTCGCCGAAGACATAGTCGATGGTCATTCCCTTGAACCATTTAAGCAGGGAAGTAAGAGTCATCTGGATGGTAGAAGGTCAGACCTTCAATTACAACAGGTGAGATGCAGGGGTAACAAGCTAACTTGTTCTGTTTCAGTAGCCCAACTCTGGATGTCGACATGTATGTGAAGTTAGGTTCATCAGGAGGAGACAATCAGGGCAAAGGAGGGATTCCATTAATCCGATAGTGTGGAGCCAATGTCTTAGCACATATTTTTGTTGGTAACTTGATACCATATTACATGCATGATGGTGGGCAGGAAGTGATGGTGTCTCGTTTTCCACAACCGTGGCCAATGGACAGCTGGGTGCTTGGTTTCTACCACGTTATAAAGAATTGTCCACAGAAGGCAGGCACATTACTGGGAGATCCAAGATGACATAGCAGTATTCGAGAATGAAAGTCAGTACGTAGGAGGACTGTGTCAAGACGTGAATCACCGACACTGGTGGGATGTAAGAGACTGGCATCAGAACCTCCAACAGACGACCGTTGAGGGAGACACGTTGACTGGTCCATCATTACCACATATTGCTCCTATAGGGGGCAGCTGCTCTCGCCTGGACCTTAACCAGACCCAACCATCCTTGGCACAGGGGACTATGAGGGTGTTGTAACATACTTTACACATGTGTCCTGTGGAAAGGAAATAACCAAAGACCACCTGAAACTGGGGATCTGTCACTGCCGGTAGGGTGAGGACCTGTGTCACGTGATAGAATTTTGACGCCATGTAGGAGATCAGTTATTCCTCATCTTGCAGGAGGTTCAAGTCGCAGAGCAGATTCTGGAGCACCATCACACATATGATCCGTAGTAACCATCCATATGGTGTTCTGTGGGCATCCTTTATAAACACGACGCCCAAATATCGCAGTCCAGTATCTGGAGGGCGGGTGATGATATTTTCTGACACAAGACCACACCTAATACCCAACACCACTGACTGCCTTATTTTCAGAAGCCTCCTCACAGCCCATCCATATCATTCGATCCAGTTTACTACACAGCGGACTTATATGGATGGAACAAATCAGCAGTAATAGGTCGTCGGCATATGTGCTATAGCAGAAAGTGATGTCGCATGAGATGACGCCATATAGTCTGTGGTTGAGACCCCCAAGGAAAAGCTTGAGCGTTACTGCATAAAGGTAAGTAGAAAGGGCAATCTTGCTGTAGAGATCTCTTAATGTTCATTGGGCCCGCCATCCATCTGTTGACGTGGAATTAGGAGCTGACTGCGTCCAGTGGGAAATCCCATATGACCCATCACCATTTTTATGTTGGTATCTGCCTCCTGTGATGCCTGTTCCAGGGTGAGAATGAATGGCAATGTTGTCTTAATGTGGCCTGACAAAAGTATGGCAAATATCTTGTAGTCGGCATTCAAGATTGAGGTTGACTGTCATTAATTGTTCTCCCACTGGCTTGCGTCCAGGGACGTGAGTCCATGGAACTCTGTAGCCCAGTGGAGCATCATGAAATCTCAGAAGATCTGGTAAAACTTGATTGGTAATTCATCGGGCCCTGGAGTTTTACTGATCTCACCGTTGTCCAAGGCATACTCATCTCTTTCAGCGAGACAGGCTCCACTATTGCTGGCAGTATTGCCATGTCGATAGTGTATATCACCTGCTGTAGCACTTCTGCAGGGGCCTTGTCATCTATGCTTCTTTCCGTGTAAAGATGACGAAAATTAACATCCATGGCTTTTTGCTTAGGTCATACAGGAGAGATCGTTTTGCATCGTAAGATGTGTGATTGACCATCGGCGATGTTGGCACATGTCCACCACAATGTGGTACATGGTGAGTAACTGTGCAGCTGTACAGTGGTGTGATCGCAAGTGGACAACAGAGCCCTCTAATCGGTGCTTCGTCAACGGTAGTATGTGAGCCTTGCTTCAGTGTCGTTCTTATTGTCTGCCTGGTGATGCGGATAGTGTGTCTAGGTCCCTGAGCACCATGTGGTAAAAGTCCAAGGTCTGTCAGTGCCATGCAGCTGTGTACTTGTGAAACTGTTAACTGATGTGGACTGCCAGTCTGATGCAAAGCTGAGGGTTATCGGGAGTGATGTTGCTCACAGTTGGCCAATGTTGTAGCGGCTTGCTGAAAGTAATCTGGATCCTGGAGGTGAGTTGTGTTCATCTTCCAAAGGCTGTTACTATGTCCGACTCGTCAGAGGACGAGGTGCATCAGGTGCAGATACGGCACTGTGATAGAGAAGGCCAGACACCATCCTTAGGTGCCCATCACTCCCAGTGTAAGACCTTGTGACACATATATGCGACCCAGATGGTTTGCCGAATGACAGGTAAGATGAGTTTGCCCGGAGCTGTCGCTGTGTACCTTTCTCCGAGTGTCCTTTTGATTGGAGGTCTTGGGGACCATGGCTGTTCACTACTGTAAGAAAATGAAAGGCCTGGAGCCGTGCTTATGATCTTATTTATTGTGTAGCTACCAGTTTCGGCTCTTCCATGAGCCACCATCAGGCCTTAGTTGATGCTGAAAGGGCTATGACGATCCATACATATACATATATATATATATATATATATATATATATATATATATATATATATATATATGCTGCATCAGTAGCCAACATAACTGGTTTATGCAGACTTTCTGGAACTGTGATGTCAGCAGTCCAAACATCAACTGACAGTTGAGACATGGGCCATGTCCCAAGAATAGAACCTAGCCCAGTCATGACACTGGTGCTGCCCCATTGTGTATAAACATTAATCAATCAGGTGTCGAATGCCATATGCGATGGCCGCTAATTCTCGAGGGGAGGGGAGATTTGTAATGTCAGTGTCTTTGATACCACCCTGCACCAAAATCGCAATGCCAGCGTCTGCAGGACCACCAGTTGTCATGTACATTGCTAACCATAAAAGTCCAGGAGTGCATTCATTTGCATTTCTTGCAGGAATGTAAAGTCGACTCCTGTGGCTCATATTTTTTCTCTCGGGAGTTGGATCTTGACAGGAGAGTTAGCATGTTGATATTGATCGTGGCCAAGAGGTAAGCCTGGTAGTGCAGTGGCTGGGCAGAGACATCCATGGTGATGGTGGAGAGAATGGACATAGCGTGACGTCACACCCCATAAACCACGGCCCACCTGGTGTTTTTCAGACTGGATGGTCTGGCGACACCTCAGTGGACATCATATCAAGGTACTGCCCAGTCTCGACGTCGTCGCCCAAAACATGGGTGCAGAAGTCTGTCCATATTCCATAACATCTTTGTGGCTGATAGGAACGGACCAAGTGGCTGCACAGACTGCACTGGAATCACTGTTGATCACTGTTTGCCATGGAGGACTGGAATATGGACAACTACCGCCCCACCTTCCTTTCTGCAGGGGTTAAGTTGGCGGGAATGGTGGCAGCCTCGTAGTCAGCATCCTACTCGATCAATTATTATTCCTCTGGTGAGTGGGAGCTGCCGTGTTCTGACAGGGTCCTGCGCCATCGCTTCCGGCGTTTCAGTGAACGTGCATCGGCTTCCATGTCTAACAATAGCATTGACTCACACATTGCTGGTACAAAAAAATGGTTCAAATGGCTCTGAGCACTATGAGACTTAACTTCTGAGGTCATCAGTCCCCTAGAACTAAGAACTACTTAAACCTAACTAACCTAAGGACATCACACACATCCATGCCCGACGCAGGATTCGAACCTGCGACCGTAGCGGTCGTGCGGTTCCAGACTGAAGTGCCTAGAACTGCTCGGCCACTCCGGCCAGCCGCTGGTACAAAGGCTTCGGTCAGTATGATAAGTGCATCGATTGTTATCTTGCTGTCAGCAGTGCATGCAGTGTTCAATGTTATCAGTGGCATTGTGTGAAGATACATCATGGGGCAGGTTGACTGACTGGCCAGCGGTTAGTCCATGGAGAGTTGTTTTAGTACAGCAACATCAGTCTGTTGTGTCTGGACAGAGGAAGATATCGAGAGCGCCACTACTTGAGTTACTGGAAAGATCATCAACGTCAGTGGACATACCATGTCCTGCTTTTGAAGTTGTGTGGTTCAACACTGGAGGCACATGGATCAAAGGTGACCTTCCTTGCCACAACTGGAACACATTTTATGTTAGCCATACTAAATAACTATGGCCCAGCAGCCTCCTAGCTCGAGGTATGATGGTACATGATGTCGGAGTTCAATGTGCACCTGGCGTATTCCACTGAGGACTGGATACATCTTAAATTGAATTCACTTTTCTGCCACATGTTCTTGTACTGAGCCGTACGGGTGGAGCATCGCCATAACATCTACAACCAGGAATTGGAAGGATAGTTTGAACATGCATGTAGTCTGCAGTCCCACTCTGGCTTGGTCAACCTCTATCCTGTTAACATTTCTGTCTGGGTGGCAGAGGCAGATTCTTTGCTTCATCTCTCGAAGAAACTTGTCACATGTAGCATCATTAATAATTTTCCATAGAGCGTACTACATATGTTGAAAAAGTGGATGCCGATGATGTCTGCAGCCAGAATCTTGGCTTCCTTCTTCAAAAAGTGCAAAGTGTCTTCATAACACTGTGTGTTGATTGTGGTTCCACGCTTGAGGAACTCGATGAGCAGAGGGCTCCTTGTGGGGTCGAAGAAGAACGTCACCATCATCTTACCGGAACTTGTCTGAACAGCTCTGGCTAAGGAGATGTGGGATGTTTCCGCTGGAGGCTTTGCCTTGTGCCCTCAGACTGTCGGCATTCTGTCGGATGGAATCATCCACTTTCTTTGATAGCGCCTACCCCCACATTGCAATCGGACGAAGATACGACCCGAATCTTTCACTGTTGTGATTTTCACTTCCTTTGCTACCTGCAGAAAGACATACATGGACGTCAGCTTCAGTCAGACGAGGAAGTTCAAGAATGATGCGGTTGAAGATCCGTCAGTGGCCCACTGCATTCTATGAAACAAGAATTGATCGTCTCTTCTCCCAGTGGGATGAAAGTCTTAAAACATGTCATGATTACTTTTGAACAGAACCATTCCATAGTCCTCTTGAGCCAGGTGTTCGGTTTTCATTTGACTGCCCCTCATATACTGCCAAATGCAGTCATTATTTCAGAAATGAAGCAATAACAGTTATATGAATGCGTATAATAAAACTAAAATCTTCATTAATACACTCCTGGAAATTGAAATAAGAACACCGTGAATTCATTGTCCCAGGAAGGGGAAACTTTATTGACACATTCCTGGGGTCAGATACATCACATGATCACACTGACAGAACCACAGGCACATAGACACAGGCAACAGAGCATGCACAATGTCGGCATTAGTACAGTGTATATCCACCTTTCGCAGCAATGCAGGCTGCTATTCTCCCATGGAGACGAGCGTAGAGATGCTGGATGTAGTCCTGTGGAACGGCTTGCCATGCCATTTCCACCTGGCGCCTCAGTTGGACCAGCGTTCGTGCTGGACGCGCAGACCGCGTGAGACGACGCTTCATCCAGTCCCAAACATGCTCAATGGGGGACAGATCCGGAGATCTTGCTGGCCAGGGTAGTTGACTTACACCTTCTAGAGCACGTTGGGTGGCACGGGATACATGCGGACGTGCATTGTCCTGTTGGACCAGCAAGGTCCCTTGCCGGTCTAGGAATGGTAGAACGATGGGTTCGATGACGGTCTGGATGTACCGTGCACTATTCAGTGTCCCCTCGACGATCACCAGTGGTGTACGGCCAGTGTAGGAGATCGCTCCCCACACCATGATGCCGGGTGTTGGCCCTGTGTGCCTCGGTCGTATGCAGTCCTGATTGTGGCGCTCAGCTGCACGGCGCCAAACACGCATACGACCGTCATTGGCACCAAGGCAGAAGCGACTCTCATCGTTGAAGACGACACGTCTCCATTCACGCCTGTCGCGACACCACTGGAGGCGGGCTGCACGATGTTGGGGCGTGAGCGGAAGACGGCCTAACGGTGTGCGGGACCGTAGCCCAGCTTTATGGAGACGGTTGCGAATGGTCCTCGCCGATACCCCAGGAGCAACAGTGTCCCTAATTTGCTGGGAAGTGGCGGTGCGGTCCCCTACGGCACTGCGTAGGATCCTACGGTCTTGGCGTGCATCCGTGCGTCGCTGCGGTCCGGTCCCAGGTCGACGGGCACGTGCACCTTCCGCCGACCACTGGCGACAACATCGATGTACTGTGGAGACCTCACGCCCCACGTGTTGAGCAATTCGGCGGTACGTCCACCCGGCCTCCCGCATGCCCACTATACGACCTCGCTCAAAGTCCGTCAACTGCACATACGGTTCACGTCCACGCTGTCGCGGCATGCTACCAGTGTTAAAGACTGCGATGGAGCTCCGTATGCCACGGAAAACTGGCTGACACTGACGGCGGCGGTGCACAAATGCTGCGCAGCTAGCGCCATTCGACGGCCAACACCGCGGTTCCTGGTGTGTCCGCTGTGCCGTGCATGTGATCATTGCTTGTACAGCCCTCTCGCAGTGTTCGGAGCAAGTATGGTGGGTCTGACACACCGGTGTCAATGTGTTCTTTTTTCCATTTCCAGGAGTGTATATCAGTACTCATCAGTTCATTTGCTGACATGGTAAATAGAACATCTGAATGTCATTTTTAGACATGATTGATGCAAAACCTTATACAGGATCTCCAACTTGTAGGAGTGGTCGGAAAAATGCAACTTTACAGAGAAAAATGGCATGACCATCTTCGATGTATGGATCAAACCCAGATACCAACGAAAACCTAAGATTACAAACATGTGGGTAGAAAAAGGTCAGAGTGGCTATGAATAAGATGTGATCAGCTTCAAATTAATGATAAGCTGTTGAACATGATGATGGTGATGATAATGAAGTTGAAATCTGAATAACAATTTTGGATGGGATTACTTATATACAGTCCCTAGCATAACTTACATCCCAGAAGTTACTAGAGTGCAGTTAGTAGAATTTCTGTTTAGTATTAACGGTCTTTCAGAAAAATTATTTTCTAAAACATTATCATTAGTTTATTGTACATGACATAAGAGATAGTACACTGGTAATATTTCCTGTGCATATAATACATGTAATAGGATAGCATAATATGCAATTGGCATATTAGATGTATAATATGTGACAGTGTACTCTGAGGTTAAAAAAATATGTAAAATAGAACAGGTGTATGTTGTAAGGATTCATTTTGTTCAGTACATTGGATGACAGCTAATAACATTATTAACTATTATGTATCTGAAATAAGTAGTTGCAAAGTAATGTCAACCCACTAAAAGTACATTCTATTGACACTGCGCTGTATAGAGATAAACAGATGATAATTATTTTTGATTAGCTTATTTGACTTAATGCCGGTTTTCAGATTAATCATGCATTTTGCAATGCGAAGAATAACGTAGCAATGCTGCAGCGGCCGCCTATGGTCCTGACCTCACTGCGACCGACTTCTTTTTGTTCTGCAAGGTGAAGAACGTAACAAGGGATAGTGATTTAACCACACTGAGGCTACCGCAGCCGCTGTGATAAAATTCTTTAGAAGAGATTCCAGTCAATGCCTTCGTGTGGACGAGCCGGTCGTGGGAGAATCGGTGGAAAAATATGTAGATGGTCATGGACAATACCTTGAAGTACATCACCCTTTTTTAAATGTATTTCATGACTTCTGGGACACACCTTGTATAATGTGTTCTAGCAACTGCGTGTGAAAATACATTATCAGTTAAGTGTTGCAGGTATATTTCCTGCTAATAAGCTGACTGATAACTTGTATTAGAAAATTTCAGTTTTGCGATGCATATGTATATCACTGTTAGTGTTTTATTTTTGAAATAATAAGTGTATGTGGCAATACATTACTGCTGGATTCCTTATATAGCAATATTCCCAGTTAATTAGTTAACATGCTACATTCTAATAAGTATAACAGAAGTTCCTAAAGTCTGCTATGCTGTACAACATAATGATTATTCACTTTCTTCAAGTTTTGTGTAAGATACATAGTTAATACCCATTTTAACCTAATTTTTTTCATGTTTTGTAACAGACTATTTTTACAAGGTTCTCAGCTTATACCGTTTAATTATTTATAGATAATGTTAAAATAATGTTCTCTATTCTGAGAGAATATACAGGTCAGTTTTAATATAACATGAAGAGAATGTACGCAATGTAAAGATGATAACACTAATAATGATATATACTGAAAGATACAGACTCGCTATCTGGCTTAGAAATCGAATGACTGTGGATCCCTAACTCAGTTTTAAATCTGACAATGTCATGTTATATGCAGGTTATATTATGACATTATATTAACACATGTTCTTTCATTTTTGCTACTTGCGCTTTTAGTGCTATGTATTCGCAATCCAACAAGTAATCATGGGTTACATTTAGAAATTATAGACATGTAGTACTTACGATAAAATAATTTAAAGTTTTAAAAGTGAGTGTTTATTGATTTTAATGATTATCCAATTGTTTAATGACTTGTCTATTATGTCTTGCTAAAAACTGTATGCCCTTGTTTGTGTATCATATCCAGATTCTGTTAAAAGATGTTCGATTAGGCCGAAAGTAATTTTTGAGTAACGGAACAAAATATTTTAATACATGTGGTTATTTTACAAGAAAATTTTTGTAATGTAAAGCTCTCGGGTTTTCAGCTAAGTGAGCATGCCGAAATGGCGCAACGTTTCGATGATTACCACTTCCTTCATCTTCTGGCAGTGTGTTAAGTTGGCAACTTGGTTATTGTTATACGTATAGGGGCTGCAGTGCGGTCGCGGCCCCCTCGCCACGGACCAGTCTGGGTGGATGTGGGGGAAAGGGCCGCACTCGATTTCCAGAATGGACTCATTCTCAGTCGCCATAAAGAGGAGTGTTCGTGGCATATTATCGCCCGTAAATGGTTCCAAGTAGACGTTAATTGGTGGTCATTATCTCTGCAGTCATTAAAACAGGAAAGTATTTTGCACATTATTTTTTAGCAGGTGGAGCTGTATTGTCAACAGGTTGACTGAAGATCGTAGACCATTTTCAGATCAAGTATTTACGAGATGTTCGGGCCCTTTTTGCCCTGATGGAAGTGAGAGCAGTGAGAACGAATCGTGAACATTAAGTTAGCATCACAAAACAAAAAACAACGTTACATGAAACCGTACAATAGTCTTTCGTTATCACCCCAGAAACAAGTTGGCTGAGTTCTCTCAGTCCATTAACCTTTCGATGTGTGATGAGGGCCTTTCAGGCTCAACAGCAAATTAATTATCCATTTAATCATATTAAAGTCCTATATAAATGGATCCTACTTTATGTAATCCTTAAAAATACGTCTAGTATAAAATTGTATTCAATGTTGCAAAGGTTTATGGAAACAATGTTTTCTTAATGCTGTGCTCATAGCGCATGAATGTTGGTACCACTGATATTTTTATACTGATAATCGTTGCACGTTTTAGACTCTGGCAACGGCAATAATGGACTTCCTGAACATTGTTGAAGGTGATCTCAGAAGTGAAAAGTGTTGCTCTCATAGCTGATGTAAGTAATTACGCTTGTTATTCTGTGTTTTTCTTTCTTCTCTCTTTCTGTGACAAAATAATTATTTAGACTTTCTTTTTTATCCAAAGAACGTTCGTTTCTTACAATATGCAGTCATCTAGTACTTCTCGAAAAAGACAATCTACTTATAGTACAAGGTTGGACGAATGTGAATCTAGTATTGCTTCCAAAGATGAAACCGAACCTGCATACAGATTTATGTCAGACAGGTCAGAATCTGAAGAAAATAGTGACGAATCTAGTAATGCAAATGATGTAAGCTTACAAAGAATAGCCGCGCCTACTAATAAAGCGCAGACTGCAAATTCAAATAATAGAATTACATCAGTAGCTACTCTTCGCCATAAAAATTATCCACAAATCGCACCTGAAATGAAACCGTTTAAGGCACGAGAGCTTCTGTCTTCTACTCTTCGCCATGAAAACTATCCACAAATCGCACCTGAAATGAAACCGTTTAAGGCACAAGAGCTTCTGTCTTCAGCATTTAGATTCAGAGCTGATTTGACTACTGTGAGCTATCTACCGAAGAGGAGGAATAAGAGTGTGGTATTACTAAGTTCCATGCATCATGGCATCACGACACCACAGTTGATGAGACTCACAGAAAGAAGACACCAGAAATGATTTTATTTTATAACAAAACAAATTCACATGTGTATTTTTTGACCAAAAGGTGCATACTTACTCTTGCAAAAGACAGGTAAGGAGTTGACGGCTTGTTCCATAGGCTAATGTAATGGATGTCTCCGTTATAAGTGCTTTCTGTTTATTCACAAATCAACATGCAGAGTTACACAATGGAAAATCGTATAAAAGAAAAGTTTCTTGAAAGACGTGGTTGGAGGACTTATTCGTCCACATATGGAGTCCAGAGCCAAAACTCCAAATGTGCAAAGACATCTCCTACTTGCATTGGTTCAATGTGGCGTCAAAAGGGGCCAGGAAATGGACATACCCACCAAAGAAATATTCCCAGAAGAAGATTTTTTTATGTCCTCTTGAATTGGAAAGAAAAATTATTCAGTTTTTTCAAAATGTTCTAACAACGTATACAGTGAACATAGTGTCTTCGTTTGTGTAGATATTTTCCAGTACTGTGTAGCTCTTTGTGACAGGTATTCTAATCTTTATATGGATAAAATGCTGTGTAGCTTAATTTTTGTTGTATCTTTGTAATGTGCAACTTAGCCATTTCTTCTTTCTATTTTGTCTTATGCATATTGATTTCCATTGTACCTCACCAATGTGCAATTTCTAGTTTATATCGATGCTAATACAAGGTATTATAAGCCATAATAATAAAATTAGTAAATATTAAATTGAAACTTCTTTAACTGAAATTAATGCCCAAACCTTTTCGTTAATGTTTTCGTAACTAACTACGGATATGTATTCACTGGTTTATAAAAATAAGTTTCCGTAATAAACCTATCAAGGCTGAAAAATAAGGATGTTTCTAAAAATCTCAGTGGGTGTTCTGAGGCCTCCACGCACATTAATGAGAGTCCAAATACTCATGCATCCAAGGGTTAACGAAAGCTCTAGTTGTCAGACAAGTCTGTCTATCGAACGTATCTGATCTTTCATACCTTGTTTGATGTCCTCTAATATTTATGTACACCAATATCTCATTGTGCGTAAGCCTTTCCCTGCAGCAAAGATTCTTTCCTATGCTGAACAACATGGAAACATCTACCCTGCTAAATGATCAATTATCTGCATGTAAGTTTTGGATGTTTGAAAGATTATAGATCTCTGATTACGTGGGACCGTATTTCTTAACATACTACACCGAGTTACCGCTCACTTGGCCGTTATTTTCACACTATAGGAAAAAGCTTTTCAGTGATTTTACGTGGGGCTGTAGATCAAGCACAGTGGTTTAAGCTAAATAGTGTTTGCAGTCTTCATCCAGAAGAAAGGTATGATGCATCTCTGCACGCTAGAAAACTCTGTGAAGTCTTCATATCTGTATAACTGTTGCAGGCTACATCGATGTGTACCTACTTCTTGTCGCCAAATTTGGTTTGCCTATACAATTTTAATCCCATTGCCCTATTTTCATCCATTTCCAAAGTGATCATTCCTTGATGCCTCAGAATGTGTCTTATTAATAGATCATTTCTTTTTGTTGTGTTGTGCAATAAATTGTTCTGCTCCATAATTCTGTTAAGTAGTTCTTCACTAGTTATTCAGTCTACATTTTTATCGAGCATCACATTACAAAAGCTTTAAAAAAGTCTGCCGATAAGGATCTAAAGACTCTAAATACTTTAACGTTCGCTATAGTCTGTAATGTAAACGTTCTTTATGTAAACCGTGGGAATGTAAATTTCGAACGTAAGTCATTTTCAAGCACTTGAAATAAACCAATATTGAAGAGCATGCATTGTCTGCATGCATCGCCATGTGGAAATAAAACATTCCGCAGCTTGCAGTAACATAACCACTTTACAGTTTAATAATTGTACTTACATGCATTATTTCACGTATTACATAGTCTAATTATCAGATTCTTTTAGCTTACACATACAAAACGAAACATCGTATTACATAATTACATTAGGACTGGATCCCCATCAATAACATTACAACGTCACATGTTGTACAATAAAATTTTGTAAGTTATTGATGTGGTTTCGGTTCTAATGTAGTTATGGAATACGACGTCTGGTTTAGTACGTGTAAGCTAAAAGAATCTGATAATTACATTACGTAAAAAGTGACATCGTGCAGGTAAGTATAATTATTGTGGTTCAGATTAGCTAATCACAGGATTTATCCTCTATTCATCCGTGCTTAGTCTGTAAGTAGGCTGTTTAGGTTTTTATGTTGGTAACGTCAGGTAGCGCTCTGTATAAAAATCACTGACTCTGCTGTGTGCAGTCTGTGGCTGGTTTGCACTGCTGGAATATTTGCCATTGTAGTGATGGGCAGTTGGATGTGAACAGCGCGTAGCGCTGCGCGGTTGGAGGTGAGCCGCCAGTAGTGTTGGATGTGGGGAGAGAGATGGAGTTTTGAGAGTGGATGATCTGGACGTGTGTCCATCAGAAAGAGTAAATTTGTAAGACTAGATGTCATGAAAACTATTAAGGTAAATACATTATTTGTTCTTTATAAAAATCTTTCATTTGCTAACTATGCCTATCAGTAGTTAGTGCCTTCAGTAGTTAGAATCTTTTATTTAGCTGGCAGTATTCGCGCTCACTGTATTGCAGTAGTTCGAGTAACGAAGATTTTTGTGAGGTAAGTGATTCATGAAAGGTATAGGTTATTGTTAGTCAGGGCTATTCTTTTGTAGGGATTTTTGAAAGTCAGATTGCGTTGCGCTAAAAATATTGTGTGTTAGTTTAGTGTTGATCAGAATAAGTAAAGAGAGAAATCTCTGAGTACGTTCATTTCCGTTCAGCTGTTTGAAAATCAAATAACGTAGAGGTTTATCAGCACAAAAATTCATTAATTTTTCTAAGGGGATGTTTCAAGTCTTTTTCTGTTTCCTCCCAGTCTCATTTTATAGACGTATGTGTTCCCTCTCACCTGCTTCATTTGTTGCAGTTTTATATTTCCTCCTTCTGTGAATTAGATAAAGTATCTCACGTATTATTCAAGAGTTCCTGTTGTAGCTTTCATTTTCCCTAATTGTTCCTCTGCTACCTACACTGTTTCATCCCTCAAAGCTTCTCTTCATTTTCCACAAAAATACTTTCACTTATTTTAGTTTTTAATTTCCTGCTTTACTACCATTTCCTTTGTTTCTTAACGATTAACTAATAATCATAGTCCTCATTTGCTCCTAGATATGATAAAAAATTTTAAATCTGGTTTCTAAATCTCTCTCTGAAAACTTACAGTGTCTTCCTGTCTCTTCCAGGTAATCTTCTATCATGATTCAGAAATCACGGAAATGATTAAATTGTGCTCAGACCAAAATTCTGTCTTCCCCTTTCTTCCATTCCCATAGCCTGTGCTCTGCTATTTTTCCTTCTGTTCCTTTCTCTAATATCAAATTCTAATCTCCCATCACAATTAAACTTTCATCACCCTTTCTTTCAATAATCGATATACTCTTGCAATCTCTTCACCACCTGCTTAGCAAGTAGACATATATACTTGTTTTGCTACGGTGGGTCTTAGCTTCATATCCAACTTGGCTAGGATAATGCATTCACTATGGTGGTCATTGTATTTGACTGTTATATCTGTTTTATTACTCATAATTGCACCTATTCCGGCCTTACTAGTGTTCCTCCCGCCCCCACACGTAACACTTTCACACTATAATTTTTCTTTTTTTATTTTCTGGAAAAACTGGCTCCTAAAAGTTTACAGTGTATAATTCTAACACCTTACTCTCTTTCTGAGATCGTGCGACAATGCAGAAAGACTTGGTAGATAAGTAGCCACTATACATGACTGCTGGCAGCATTGGACACGAGAATGTACAGTCGTAAGAAGACTGGGTGCTGGACGGACACGTGGCACTACAGAGAGGGAAGACCATCATATTCGGCGTAGCTGTGGCGCATTGTACTGCATCTGCAGTAGCAATAAGATACAATGGACTGTTATAAATCGGTTAGTTAAAGGGCAGCTCCGAGAGAGGCACATTGCAGAATGCATTCCGCTTACGCCAAACAACCGCCATTTGCGACGTTAGTCGTGTCAGGCAAGAGCTCTTGGAGGGCAGTGTGGACGTCTGTTATGTTTTCTGCTGAAAGCCGGTTCTACCTCTTTGCTAATTATGGACGTGTGTTGGTTAAGAAGGAGGTCATCTGAGGGCCTCCAACCAACCTGTCTGCAGGTTACACACATTGGACCTTAACCTGGAGTAACGATCTTGGGTGCTATTTCGTATGACTACAGGAGCACTCTCGTGGTTATCCTATGCATCATCATAGCAAATTTGTACATCAATCTGGTGATTCGCCTGGCATGCTGCCATTCATGAACAGCTTTCCAAGGGATGTTTCCCAACAGGATAACGCTCGCCCAGATAGCGCTGTCGTAAACCCAAATCCTCTATGGGTGTTAGCATGTTGCCTTGGCCTGCTTGGTCAGCAGCTCCTCTCTGATCGGGCATCTATTAGACACCATCAGATGACAACTGCAGCATCATCCACAACCAGCATTAACCGTCCATATACTGACAGATCGGGTGCAACAGACATGGAACTCCATCCCACAAACTGACATCTGGCTCTTGTACAAAAAATCCATGAACGTTTGCATGCTTACATTCAACATTCTGGCCGTTGCACCGTCTTTTATCGTGTCAGCATTTCACGTTTGCTATGCTTTATCTCTCGCTTATATTAACTTGTGATCTTTCCAATGTTAATCACTGAAATATGTTGCCTAGAAAAATGTATTCCTGAAGTTTCATTACTATACTTTTTTTTTTTTTTGGTTTTGTGATTATTTTTTCGTCAGTATGTGAGGCCAAGATTGATCACCTAGCCCAATTTTACAGAACTCAACCCTATGTCTGTTTATGTAAATTACTTCTTTTTTTGTTCTTAAACTGTATTGTCAAGACATATCCCCAATATCCCTGTAAACGCGGTCTATGGAGGAATGAAATTGCTACTACTGCTAGTACTACTACTACAACAACAACTACTACTACTACTAAATCACTAATTCCACACTATATTTTTCTTCAGCCTATTCACTTCTCATTTTTAAAAAAAGTTCTCTAACCTGTCCCCCTAAACTACTGTGTTCGTTAATTCTATACTAAATCGCAATGAAACGTAAAACGACAATTTTCAGATAAGGAAAGTTCCCAGGTGCTAGCAAGTGTTACAAAACGCTTCTCACTTGCAGATTGAGTACTGTCATGTAATGCAAAAGGACACTAACCACGCTGATGATCAAGAAAAGACAACGTGTGTGCTCTGATACTGGGAAATAAAATATGATGTTATAGCTGAGTGCCGATATATTTCAGAATATAATATAACTCTCTCTACAAAAGAGTTGCTAACGCTTTCTCTGAAATAATTTCAAGAATATCTCCGAGCTGCTCCAATAAATTAAACTTTATCATAAAAGTACATAGAATTTTCCACAAACATTCTCACTAAAGGAATGAAGAAGAACAGTTTCTTCAGGATTTATTTTTACCGATGAAGTAACTGTTCGATACTGTGATCAGAGACACAGCCAAATTTGGAGTTTCAATTATTCATGTGTTATTCGAGACTGTATTATTAATAGCCCTAAGTCCCATGACTATTGATTTCTCCCTTATGAGCGTGTGACGATGTCCTGTTTCAGTGAGGATACCACTGCAGCATATCATTGTTATCATCACCAGTCAGTTCGATCACGGTGGTGCTGAGCCTTGCGACATAGGATTCCTGCAGGTTTTTCAGTTTCTGCCTGACTTGAGTTTCCTGTTGTCAACATAATCCAGCTGTCTTTCTTGAATCTCTGACCGCTCTTCCTCTTGGTCTTCTTTGGTAAATTGGACTCCAATCTAGCACTTGTCTTAACAACTGCTATCTACCTTCGTGCGACATGACCAGCCCACTGCCAGTTAAAGGTATTCAGTCTACTATGTCACTGACAATGAATTCATTTAATGTCGATGCCTCACAGCCACAAGCTATTACTGGCAGTATACATCGGTCAAAAGAGGTTTTCTTCAGCTCGTCCGAATCTTATGCTTCAAAACTAAAGAGTATCTTCCATTAGCTTGGCAGCCTAATTTATCACGTCGAAATATTTGTGGTTTTAGTTACCCTTTCATATTTACAGGGTGACCCAGAGAGACATGTTCTGTGAACCTTTGGAAATGCGTCCTCCCTAAAGATATACTCGGATTTCCCTCCGGAGTCCCTTCATTCATCATGTTCTTGCATTTACCATAGTTAATTTTTAGACCAGCTTCGGAGCTGACTATCACAAGTTCGTTAGCAAATATATGAAGTTCCACTATACTATTAGCAAATAAAGCAGTATCATCAGCAAACCTCAGGTTATTTAATGTCTTCCCATAATTTCGATTCCCTTTGTTTTCCAATCCAATGAAGACATTGTTTTTTTTTCTTTTTAGGACTGCTAAAAATAATTTTAGAGAGTCATCTCGGTTTACAATCTTTTTCAATAAGAAATTGATTGGTTTCTTCAACAACACTAACAAACGCTGTGGATGTTTTGTATATCTACTTATAAAGCTTTAATGTAGGTACACCTGTTCTGCTCATTGTTCTGTTAGAACCTCAAACACGGCTGCGTGGATGATCGAATCGAGAGCCTTTTAAAAATCCATAAAGGCAAGGCAAAGAGGTAGATAATACTCATTTGTTCTACTAATTTGCATCGCGTGGAGTAAGGATACGATAAATTGTACTAAATCCTGTGTGGACTCCAGTTTGTTCAGTGGAATGAGCGAGGTCAAGTATAGAACAGCCTGGTAGCATGTAATTTCCTTTATATACTTAAGTGGTATGCTTTTCTCTACAAAATGGGTTTTTACGAATGAATGGAGGACTGCCGAATTGGTGGTGTCAACATTATACACACAGCTGGAAAAGGACTTCGAAAACCATATGTGAAAAAATAATGTCAAAGCGGGGTAGACAGACCCAGAAACAAAGTGTAAAAGTTTTGTTGAAACAAGACAGCAGGTAAGGTAACTTTAATTATTTTGTCCTCTAGTTTGTAAAATAGTGCTCGTGGCCTAATTTTCGGAACCAACTATATGATGTCACACACTGCATAACTTACCAACATATATGCCACGGAGCATGGCTGGAATTTCATATATGATCTACAATATTATTCCTGTTTTCTACAACCAAAACTCAGTCTAAACACACGAAAGATTTGAAACGTTAGTATCTTTTGACAAGTTTTCTCATAGTGGAACTAAACAATACCTCAGTCACTCCTCTCCAATGAAGGTGTTTAACGTGTTGTATGTATGACTGAGGGAATAGAAAATCAATAATGTGTTTCATCTGGCGAAATAACTCTATAGTGATAATAATAATAATACAATATGACATAATAATAATAACAATACACTATCTCCAAACAGCTGCTTGGAGCGCAGTGCACAACGTATAAATCATTTTTGCTAGCATTGTCAATCTGTTCTAGTTTTTCCATCTTTTTTTATTTACTTCGCTTTCTTCTCTCACTTTGTTAAATTCCTACTTCTATTTCATTCGCTTATTTCTTGAGTGGTTCGATGAATTCTCAGCCAGGCACTTAAATCTGATTTGCAGAGTATCTATGTAGATGTAGATGTAGATGTAATACTCAAGGTCTTGTACAATACGTTGTACTGCAATGTTAGTTTGATGAAGTTCTCCACGGTGGTCTGTCACGTTCAAGTCTTTTCGAATCTGCATAATTACTCCACACTACATCAATTTCGCCTTTTATTGTATTCCATTTTTATTCTTCACTCTCTCTTGCATTATCAAATTAAATGTTCGTTGGTGCCTCCTAGGTAAATTAAAATTATCATTTCTTTTCTTTCCGACTGTATTACATAAGTCTACATTACTTATCTGACCTAATCATCAGAATTCTGGTGTCAAAACATACTTCAAATTTCCATTCTGTTCTTGCCTGTACCTTTTACCGTCCTCGTTGCAATTCCATATCAAGTTACAATACAAACAAATAGCTTCAAGAAAAACTATCTGACACTCAGGTTTCTATTTGACATAACATGTTTCTGTTTTCCAGGAAAGCTTGCATTGACACGGTCTGGATGCAGTTTATGTCCTCTTTTGTCTGTATTTCTGCCATCGTGAGATATTTCGTTGCTAACTAGCAAAACTTTTCTACTACATGCTGTGTCTCATTTACTAATCCTGTTAGATAATCTTTAGCTGACTTAATTCGACTATACTCATTTACCTTTGTTTTATTTAAGTTCATTTTAAAACCTGTTTTCAAGAGACTAGTCTGGTTAAAGGATCTCCGATAGTGTTACAATGACATTGGTAAACTTTGAACTGTTAATTTTTTTCTCGTTGAACTCTACTTTTCGTTTAAAATTTGTCCATAAGAAAACTATCAGCAGCATGTGTTCAAAAGAATTTGTTCTGAAAGGAGGGGAGAATCAAAGATCGTATATACTGAAAAAAATTTCGCCACCTGAAGAAACAAACATTTGTGCATTTAATGTGTCACCTCTGGTTTCTACAACATCAACAGATTACAGATACTCAGAAAATCAGGACTTAACGCCCGAACCCAGGGAATGGCAGTTGTCCAAAACCTGGGAATTGGCCAGCATTGAAGCCTGGGTTGAAGCCTTGGTTGAAGCCTGGGATGAACCCTGGGTTGAAGCCTGGGTTGAAGCCCGGGTTGAAGCCTGGGTTGACGCCTGGGTTGAAGCCTGTGTTAAAGCCGGAGCCGTAGCCCTGGTTGCCATTGCTAGGGAACGCTGGGCGCCTGCTTGGTGGTGGCGGAGCGCCCCACTGGCCGCCGAAGTTTGGCCGCAGGGGCTGCTGCTGCTGCTGCTGCTGCTGGGGCGACTGGTTGTCTGCGCCTGACCCGTTGGACGCCTGGTTGTCCGTCGCGTTCACATCAGGCAAGCGCTGAATCTCCTGGGCGGCGCAAGCGGAGACCTGCGGACCAGCAGACAGTAAATCAGTAGCTGTCGGATAGCTCATGAGGCTCTTTCTGGTTTCTAATGGGGACGATCAAAAAGTAATGTAACACATTATTTTGCTCGGCCAGTTTCGGTTGAAAAAATGCACTCTTTGTTGTGGAGCATCGTGGAATATTCCCGCTTCAGCAACTGTAGTTTTATGAAGTTCTCATAGGTGGCAGCGCTACATGTAGCCTTCAAAATGGCGCCTGTAACAGAGTTGCGTTCCAAATACATAGCTGAGTTTCTTCTGGCGGAAAACCATAACATCACAGAGTCGTTTGCAGAATGTCTACAGACACTTGGCAGTGAACAAAAGCATGGCGAGTTGTTGGATGAGGCATCTGTCATCACAGCAGCAAGCTCCATAAACCTGTCAGATCTCCCGTGTTCCAACCGGCCGTACACAGGTGCGAATCCTCCAGTGTTGGAACGCACGGACATTCTCGTTCGAAGTGATCGATGGATCACGATGAAGCACCTCACTGCACTACATGATGTCTCTGTTGGTAGTGCTGACACACTCATCAACCAGGTGGGGTACTGAAAAGTATGTGTCCGCTGGTTCCTCGCCACCTAACAGAAGACCATAAGGAGCAACGAAAGACGACCTGTGCGGAGTTGCTTGCGCGTTACGGAGCTAATCGTGACAATTTTCTATCGAGCATCGTCATGAGCAATGGAAAATGGTTCAAATGGCTCTGAGCACTGTGGGACTTAACTTCTAAGGTCATCAAGGTCATCAGTCCCCTAGAACTTAAAACTACTTAAACCTAACTAACCTAAGGGCGTCACACACATCCATGCGTGAGGCAGGATTCGAAGCTGCGACCGTAGCGGTCACGCGGTTCCAGACTGTAGTGCCTAGAACCGCTCGGCCACCTCGTCCGGCCAAGGGCAATGGAAAATGGGTTCATCACTTCGAACTGGGAACAAAACGGCAATCCGTCGAGCGACACCACACCACTTCTCCTCCGAAGAAAAAGATCAAGGCTCCACCCTCAGCTGGTAAAACTATGGCGACGGTCTTCTGGTACTCTGAAAGGGTTATTGCGTTTGACGTCGTCCCTCATGATGCACGATCAACTCTGAAGTGTACTGTGCTTCCCTCAGGAAACTGAAGAAACGACTTGAGCGTCTTCTTAGACACAAAAAGGAAACGAACGTCTCCTCCCCCACGACAACACAAGGCTTTGCAAAACTCTGCGCACTCGAGAGGGATTCACAAAACGTAATTGGACTGTTTTTCCACTTCCACTGTACAGCCCGTATCTCGCACCTTCCATTTGTTTCGCTCAATGAAGGATGAACTCCGCAGGAAGCAGTACATGATGGCATGTTATTGATGCACCAAGATGTTGGCTCCAACGTCGACCATTAGAGTGGTCCACCAGTAAGATGGCATAAGGACATAACATTGAATTGAGATTATGGCGATAAAAACCAACTTGTTTTGAGAAAAAATCTGTTGCATTACATATTCAGTGCCCCTCGGATGTTGATATCTTTGGATAATAACGTTTCCTTTTCTACATCCTATAATATGAAATCGATAGGATTAGGAGGTGCTTTGGACGTCGTCGCACTGTTCATGTGAACACTGTTGCAAACAAGCCCATTTTCGGTCTATAGGAACGCGACGTGACTGTATGATCATGCACGGACTAACGAAGAATATTTCTGGCCTCTAGGGTGCTAGTTGCGTGGAACTGTTGAGCGCCGATGAACAGTATGGGGACCACTGGTGCATAAACAGTCATCTGCGCAACGACAACACAGGACTCTGGAGTGAAGCACGTTTCTTCAGATGACAGAAGTTTCTGGGTACAGCATCAGAATGGGTGGTCCATGTATGGAGGCTACGAGGAGAACGAATGTTACCAGACCACAGTAGAGACTAGCATCTGGCATGATGGTGTGGGGTACTTCTTGGTACGCCAGGGAATCATCTCTCTTTTATATAACATGGATACTAGGCCATACATTTCTGACATGTTACAGCTGGTGGCTGTGCTACAACTTGGATGTCTCAGTGACGTCATGTTTCAACAAGATAAGGCAAGACACATGTTACCCCTGTGCTGTGACCTACCTCAATTCACAGGATATTGCCCTGGCAAGCGCATTCTCCACACCTCCTACCTATTGAAAACATCTGGTCTTGGGTTGCTGAGACATTGGCAAGCCACCGCTCCATAGTGACCTCTATGGATGAGCTGAATCGGCATGGAATCTGCCAAGATCAGTTCTAGTCAGGTTAGAGCCAGGGGCGGCAACTCTGTGTTCTAAATTTCGTATATCCAGAAAACACCTACAAATTTAATCATGTATTGTTCCTACTACACTGTGTACAAACAATAAGTAAGATTCCGTTATTTGCTATTCTTCACAGTGTCCCAGTTTTAATGTATTTCTGTATGTTAGCTACTGTTTCTATATAGCCCTTTTGCCTTTTTCAATGTTCGTATCCATGTAATTTTCGTATTTTCCTTCTTTATTTACCGTTTTTTCATCTTCAAGAGGCTCTTGTGGAAGTTTGACATTTATCTGTCCACCATCTCCACCTGCTACACGTACCAGTACCTCAGCTTTTTTATTTATGCGCAAATTTAGAGACCAGCTAACACACATTCCATTAGATTAACCAACCGTTTCAATTCGTGTCCAGTTTCAGCGGTTATCCCTAAATTATCATGAAACAGAATCAAGTAGATTTTCTGCCTATGCAGGCCGAAGTGGCCGAGCGGTTCTAGGTGCATCAGTCTGGAACCGCGCGACCGCTACGGTCGCAGGTTCGAATCCTGCCTTGGACATAGATGTGTGTGATGTCCTTAGGTTAGTTAGGTTTAAGTAGTTCTAAGTTCTAGGGACTGATGACCTTAGATGTTAAGTCCCATAGGACTCAGAGCAATTTTAATAAATTTTCTGCCTATGGCAAGCAACTCCCAGACTTAAATATGCCTTTACTTCCCTCACAGCCTTTTCCACACAGAAAGTAAAGATCAGAGGTGAAAATGAGCAACTTGTTCTTCAACTTCTCATGTTTTTGGTCACTGGTATCGACCCATCAGTACTGACGGCTCCAGCCTACTTTTTTAAAGAGAGTAAATTACCCTTCTATCACCGTACTTCATACTGTACTGCAGGGCCAGCCACAGCGTAAAGAACCGCATGCAAGCCGTATTTGCAGGCCTCGTGGGGACCGACGATCGGCCTGTCTTCGTTTCGCTCGGTCCTTCTCGGAAGTACCCAGTACGGCGCAACATTTCATTTAGTATTGCGGTGTGGCAATTTTCGGTCGGGACAAGTCTTTGAGTTCGGCAGCCCCGTTGTGTCAGTCTGTTTCGCCCTCGCTATTTGCATGTGATATGTAGGACGTTCGCAGGTCCAGTGGCTGTTTGCACAAACAGAGCCACTCTAGTGATTATCGTCACAAACCTTCAAAAATCAGTGGTAATGGCAGAATAGACCGATGAGACTTCTCAGAAGCTATAACGCAGTCGCATAATGGACGGGATCCATATAT
Organism: Schistocerca piceifrons; assembly: GCF_021461385.2. Classification (NCBI taxonomy): domain Eukaryota; kingdom Metazoa; phylum Arthropoda; class Insecta; order Orthoptera; family Acrididae; genus Schistocerca; species Schistocerca piceifrons. Next base: position 968,300,744 of record NC_060139.1, on the reverse strand, counting down.
TTGCTATGAAACAACATTCTAACACCACGCAAAAAGAATTTAAACATTCAGTTGGCAATGAAAGAGCAAAATAATACAAGGATCGACAGATGGGATTCATTGTCCTGTACATCAGGAAGCAATTTGTGCTAAATAGCGTGGACCACGTCAAAAAATAATGAAAGAATAAAAAATTTCTTAAGTCGCAGGCGTCATTCCACTGCCAGTTACAACAATTTTCGATGGAATTTAACGAAGAGTGTGGAGGAGTTATATATTACTGCAAAGTACGTTGGTTGAACCAAGGGCATGCGTGGAACAATTTTTCGATTGAAAATCCACTATTATTGAATTTATGAAGGAGAAAGTAGTGCAGGAACGGAAATCAGAACATCCGTAATAAATTGCTGACCTTGGATTCTAAGTGGCCGTGACTGTACACCGTCTGCAGTAAGACACTCAATCGTGAGAGACAATTTGTTTCTGATATGACGGACACGCATTTAAAAAGAAAATAATATTGCGCAAGGGAAACAGTCCAGTATCCTACTGCGTGTGTGTATTGTGTGTATCAAACCGGGGACATAGAAACGACGGAGAGACTTCGTCCCTCAGTAGCCCTCTGTGGTACATAACCCCACAACAGGCCACAGCAGTCCACCCACCCCACCGCCGCCCCTAACCGAACCCCAATTTTTTGTGCGGTTCGGCCCCCAGTGGACCCCCCGAGAGCGTCTCATACCAGACGAATGTAAACCCAAATGTTTGCGTGATAGGGTAATTATGGTGTACGCGTACGTGGATGCAGTGTTTGCGCGGCAATCGCCGACACAGCGTAACTGAGGAGGAATAAAGGGAACCAGCTCACATTCGCCGACATAGATGGAAAACCGCCTTAAAATCCATCCACAGGCTGGCCGGCACACCGGACCTCGACACTAATCCGCAGGGTGGATTCGTGCCGGGGACCGGCACGCCTTTCCGCTCGGGAAGGATAGTTTTCTATATGTTTTGAGGACACTGCCCATCTTACATCTGTTTCCGAGACAGGTCGCCCTTTCAGTGGAAAGCGTCCATGTGCATGTACATATGTAACCGACGGATCTGCAACGTAATTCCTATTTTATAGACAAATCCCTTTACGTTTGAATTATACAGGACGTCTACACTGTTTTCCTCAGTTAGAGTTCCCATTCGTCCATAATGAAGTTGCAAAAGTGGTATAATATTTCTGTCAACATATGGATGGGAGCAATTATGAAACTAAAGAAGTCTCGATTACGTGGCAACCTGAAAGTAAAAATCTGTGAAATTATCTGTGTCTGTTCGTATGCCATAACTTTATACCAGAAAAAACTACGTTATGTCTTCAGCGCATTTGTGACCTACTTTGTGGAGCAATACGAAATGTGAAAGCAAATCGTATGTAGTGCCAATGCATTGCTACCTAAGTATAGTGCGATGGCAGTTTCCCTCTTCCCCTTCTATCTGTAAGACAGTGTGGTGTGGCAGTGGGGCAAGTGTGCAAACAGGCCGATCACTATGGCACAAGAGCTAGGGCACAGCTCATGAGCTGAATTCTTGCTGCCTCTGTTGTACTGCTTAAGGATGGAAAAAAAGTCCTTTCCCCAGTATTAAAAGACATTGTCGTACAAATGCAGTGTATGAATGCAGCAGTTATGCTAAAATGAAGGGAATAAAAAGCGACAGGGATGCTTTAGAAGACGATCATATCAACTTTAGGGTTCGTGACCAAAACAAGAACAGAGTCATCATTATGGTTGTGGCAAAGGTGTTTTAAAAAAGAATTGTTCCATATTCTTTAGTTGAAAGCGCCAGCCGTAAGCTGAAACAAAAGTCCTGTAAACTGATGCTCGAAAATAAGTACTTGTTGAGACGTAGGCCAGTGTATTGTATGATAGCTGTCCCTCTACTTGCGCTATCAGAGGTACTCAATGTCTTTAATATTAACTGTTACGCATCCTTCACCCCTCTCCTCAAAGTATCTTAGATTTGTGCGAAGATATCTTGTGATGTAATCTGTGAGAATCACAACTTTTTATATTATCTTCAACTAGATTGTTAAATATTACAGTGCTTCATATGTTGCAGTACTGCCTTGAGTAGTTTGTAGAGTTACAGTAAGATAGCTATTAGGACGCTGTTCACATGACCAGAAGGAGACATACGTCGCGATATATGGGGTTTATATCAGGTAGGTGATGTTAAAAACGTGTTACTAAGTGAAAAACACTGCACACTCTCATATAGACCGGGAAATGGTCACGGAATGGACACTTATAACTTTAATTATAAATAATAAAACACTAACTCATTTTTGACGTTGAAAATTTCAACTGAAGTCTATAAATGATTGGCAACAATTACGGCAGGAAACGTAAGAGTTTTGATTACCAAATGACGGACAGCGTCACACGAGAGAATGCCAGGAAGTATGAAACAGTACAAACTCGCATAATAGAATTTTTATCGAGCCAAGTCAGTCAGTCAGGGCTTACACGTGATCCAGCCGATATCTCCGTGCAGGCTATGATCTAAAAAATTTCCAATTGCTAGTTAATTATACTCGTTACAATTAGACTGCATTTCTGCAAAATTCACAGTGCTTGCTTACAACAAATTCACGATGATGGCAACCCTCTTTTACTTTTATCAATTGTTGCTGCCTACAATTCTGTCAGATGTCAGACATCATTCGTTTGCAGCATGAGATCGCTGCTCATTACGAGCAAAATCAGAAGAAACAAGGAACAGATAGAGTATTTTAATACTTCCTAAAGAAGATATACTAACTCCACAATAGCTTCCTCAGTTATATGGTTTTGCCCAATATATCCGCACGGCAACGAAGCTTCCTGACAATTTCCTCCGGCAGGGCTTAACGCAGAAGCTCAATGGTCTTTTTCTTTATTCTCTTGGCCGGGCCCATACTGACCTATCTCGATGCAGTGTTACTATCAAGTAAGTCTCCAGGTTCTAATGTCTGGCAGCAAGAGAACAACAGCTACAAGAAGACCAACGACGAACCGTAATCCACTTCACGGGAAAGAGATTGACGACGCGACAAAATCAGTTCACGAAAAGGGACTCAATTTCACTCCAACACCGACTGCTGTACCTGTTGCATATTTCGTCAGTGGTGTGTAACAAGTAGTTTCCGCCCTCCATAGCGACGATGCGGAAGAGATACGACGGGAAATGTGCAGCACGCTCTCTGGAGCCGTCCCACCGAGGACGAACATTACGAAAGCTAAAAGAGCTGCCATTCGATATCTACGGAACGAACCTGAAGTAATCATTCTAACTGCGGGCAAAGACAATGCCACTGTACTGACGCTGTCAGAGTACAATCACAAATTCTATGACGTACACGAGAATCCAGTATACAGAAAATTGAAGAGAGACCCGACCGTCTACGTTCTACTGTGAGCAAAACGGGCACACCAACTTAACCAGCTGGCCAAACATTTAACGGCGGTATTAAGCCCCTACATCGGTAAATGTCAGCACCACTTCAGGATCTCTGTACATTTCATTTAACAGGTTGCAAGAACTAGGCCTCGATGACCAGGGCCTTACGGTCAGCTTTGATGTGGTATCCCTCTTCACCAGAGTGCCGCTTGTTGATTCCCTCAAGTTGATCAGGGAGAAATTCAATCCGGCAATGACTCTTCGAATTTGTGCTCACGTCAACATTCTTTCTCTTCACTGACGACGGTTGTAAACAAACGGAAGGGGTCACGTGTGGTGCCAACTATCACCATTTGCTGTAAACTTGCTTACGGAGGACTTCGAAGACAAACCCTGGAAAAAGCTGCCCTGAATCCTACGTGGTTTTCAGATATGTTGATGGCAGATTTGTGGTGTGGAAACATGGGAGTGAAAGACTTCAGGGTTTTTTTCCAGCATCTGATCTCTGTGCACCCTAGTACCAAATTCGCCATGGAGATGGAAGAAAATGGCGATCTCCCCTTTTTGGACGTCTTAGTCAAGCGCAGAACGGAGAGCACTATAGGACACTGTGTGCACGGGAACGCCACCCACATTGATTTGTTTCTCCACGCTGACAACTCAACATCCTTCATTGCGTGAGGGTGTGCTATGTACACTGGCACAGAGGGCCCGTGTCATAGCGGTCGAAGAAAGCCTACCAAGGGAGCTTGACCACCACAGGCAAGTTTACTAGAAGAACGGATACGACAAAAGGCAAATCCGACGTGCTTTTAGGCAGGAAGTACAATCCCAGCAGAGATAAAACGACGAGGAGGACACGACATTGGCGTATAGGTCATACGCCGGCAGGGTATCGAATAAAATCGGCAGAATCCTGGCTCGACATAATATTAAATGCGTTTTTCGCCCACTTCCGGAAACGCGTGCCTATTAGGTACGGCAAAACATGACTCGGGCTCTATAAACGAGGTGTTTAGCGTATTCCATGTAAATGCGGTAAGGCGTACATCGGGGAGACTGTATAAAGAATGGAAGAAAGATGCAAGGAACACAGAAGACACACCGAACTTCCGAAAATCAGCGGTTGCAGAACACTGCGAGGTTACAGGTTGCTCCAGGAAGCATGAAGAAACGAAAGTGTTAAGACATGTCGTCGTTTTGGACTGTGTTCTGAAGGAGGCTATTGAAATACGAGTGGCTAACGGACAGGCCGACGCAGGCCACTGAAGTGCTGAAGACCAGAGATGGCGCCCACCATCCGGCGGCGCACCATCCCCCCCCCGCCCTCCTCCCCCCCCCCCCCCCCAGGCCGCTACCCCTACCGGCACTCCGCCCATGACGGCTCGTGACCGGCAGTGAAGCAAGGGTTGGGGGCGATAACGGTATTAGGGAGGCAGGACGTAGCGAAGATGCTCATTCTGCTGGTGTCGCTTGAAGATGACAGCACAAGAACGACTGCATCCGGTTGGACACGCGACAATGGTACAAACTGTTGAGTCATTGTTTTTCAGTACACCGTCCTCAGTCAGCAATAGAAATATTTGCACTTGTACCTGTTACGTCCTATATACACTGAAGTGCCAAAGAAACTGGTATGAGAATGCGTATTCAAATACAGAGGTATGGAAGCAGGCAATATATGGCGCTGAGGTCTGTAGCAGCTATTTAAGACAACAAGTGGCTCTGTTGTTAGATCGGTTACTGCTCCTACAATAGCAGGTTATCAAGATTTAATTGAATTTGAAAGTGGTATTATAGTCCGCGCACGAGCGATTTGACACAGCATCTCCGAGGAAGCTACGAAGTGGGGATTTTCCCATATGGCCATTTCAGCAGTGTACTCTGAATCCGGCTAAACATCAAATCCCCGACATCGCTGCGGCCGGAGAAAGATCCTGCAGGAACGGTACCAACGACGACTGAAGAGAATCATTCATCGTGACAAAAGTGTAACCCTTCCACAAATTGCTGTAGATTTCAGTGCTCAGCCATCAAGTGTCAGTGTGCTAACCACTCAACGAAACATGATCGATATGGGCTTTCGGAGCCGAACGCCCACTCGTGTACCCTTGATGACTGCACGACACAAAGATTTACGCTTCGCCTGGGCCGGTCAACACCGCCATTGGACTGTTGATGACCGGAAACATGTAGCCTCACCAGACGTGTCTCGTTTCACATTGTATCGAGCGGATCGACGCGTACGGGTATGGAGACAACCTCATGAATCCATGGAAACTGCATGTCAGCAGGGAATTGTTAAAGCTGGTGGAGGCTCTGTTATGGTGTGTGGCGTGTGCAGTTGGAGTCATATGGGAGCCCTGATACGCGTGCGTAAGCATGACGTCTGATCACCTGCATCAATTCATGTCCATTGCACATTCCGAAGGACTTGGGCAATTCCAGCTGGACGATGCGATTCCCCACACGTCCAGAATTGCTACAGAGTGGCTCCTGGAACGGTCTTCTCATTTTAAACACTCCGCTGGCCACCAGACTTCCCAGACATGAGCATTATTGAGCATATCTGGTATGCCTTGCAACGTGCTGTTCAGAAGAGATCGCCACTTCCTCGCACTCTTACGGATTTATGGACAGCCCTGGATGATTCATGGTGTCAGTTCCCTCCAGCCCTACTTCAGACATTAGTCGAGTCTATGCCACGTCATGCTGCGGCACTTCTGCTTGCTCGCGGGGGCCCCACACAATATTAGGCAGGTGTATCAATTTCTTTGGCTCTTCAGTGTATAATGTGTCCTTATTTTGCGGCGTCCAGAAAACGAATGACGACAATCTAATCTCCATTAGACAAAACAGAAAACGATAGCAGTCACACAAATGCACAAAGATAGTGTCCTGTCCGAAAAGTATTGTCATGAAAAACCGTAATAACCCGCGAAAATAAAGGAAAAGGGTAGTTTTGTTCATGAAGGAGGTTTATAGGTATATCGCAGAGTGTACAGCCAATATGCAGGTTATAATCTCTTAAAAAGTCCATGTGATTCTGTAAATCTTTGTATTTTCTGACTCGAAGATATTGGTGAGGCCTCTGGGACATTGGTGTTTAAATTTTTTCCACTTGTTATGCACTGATGAGCCGAAATATTACGACCACTGCCCACCGCGAGGATGACTGCCTCCTGGTGGTGTTGCTGGCTCGTGACGCAGTAAGGAAAGGATGTACGCGGAAGAGAGACGAATGGGCAGTCATTACAGCGAAGATACGGGCCGCAAATGCGGATATCCACTGGCATAAGTGGTTTTAACAAGGGACGCATCGTTGTGGCTGGAAACGAGACTCCCCGAAACGGTGAATCTGGTCGGCTGCTGGCGTACTACAGTCGTGATCATCTGTGAAAAGTGGCTGAAGGACGGTGGAGTAACGCTTAGGCCGTATGGTATATGATAACCACGTGACATCACAGAACGTGGAGGTCGGAGGATCGCCCACTTCGTAATCCAGGGTAGACAGCGATCTGTAGCAGATCTGACGACAGTGTACAATGCTGGTGGAGGCACAAGTATTACGAAGCTCACCTATCAAAGCAGTTGCTGAGAATGGAGCTCCACATCACACGACCCTTACGTGTTCCTGTGTTGACCCAACGACAACGTCAGTTACGATTGCAATAGACACAGTATTGCTGAGGTTTTCACCTTGGATCAATAAAAACGTGCCGCCTGTCGAATGAATCGCATTTTTTATTACTCCTCGTCGATGGCTGGGTCCTTACACGGTGTCATCCAAGAGAATAGCTGTACGAATGATGCACCGCGTCGCAGATGCAGGCCTGTGAGAGCAGAATTATGCTGTGGGGTACACTGAGTTGGGCTTTCATGGCATCTGTGGTGGTAACTGAAGGTATCATGACAGCAGTGAACTACGTGAACATTACTGCATAATGCTTGAAGTCTTGATATCTTCCAGCAGGATACCTGTCCGTGTTGCAAGGTCAGAATTGTGTTTCAGTGATTTGAGGGGCATTACATTATAATGAACTCGAATTGATGTCTTGGCCATCAAATGAGGCTGATCTGTACCGAGTAGAACACATATCGGGCGCCAGTTGAATGCCCGTAAACCACGCCGTAATTTGCAGGAATTGCTTCACCTGTGCGTAGACACTTGGTACCACCTTCTGGAATACTGTCAAGGACTTGTAGAATCCATGCAGGCTCTCTGTTGTACTGTGTTTCAACAGTGGAACAACAAGCTATTAAACAGGTAGTCATAATGTTTTGGCTCACTTTTTTTGGGTTCAGGGATGTCTACGGATCTATAAAAATCGCGAATAAGTGCACATTGTACAAATGTTATGACTGCATAACTAATTTGCTCAGTATTTCGTGACGTGTTTAATACAAAAAACATAAATAGTAAATACACTTACACGTGTAGATATCTGTGAGTGAATACAGTACACACTTCTAGTGTACTAGCCAAACTAACAAGAATACACATACCGAATTGTGTCGTAATAGTCTTCGTCGGGACTATAAGCTGCTCCTTTACAACTGACACATAGACATTTTTGCTGGTCGTTTACCATGATTTTAGTCCATTAAGTTCAATAATGGCTCTGAGCACTATGGAACTTAACATCTGAGGTCATCAGTCCCCTAGAACTTAGATCTACTTAAACCTAACTAACCTAAGGACATCACACACAACCATGTCCGAGGCAGGATTCGAACCTGCGACCGTAGCGGTCTCGCGGTTCCAGACTGAAGCGCCAGGAACCGCTCGGCCACAACTGCCGACAGTCCATTAAGTAACAGAGTATTTAAGCAACAGCAAACAACGCAGAGTGTCATACTAGCTATGCACAGGGAATGGGATGCAAGGCAATATTTTAACCTCGTCCAAGTAGCCTCGAGAAATTCCAGATGTATGAATGATAGGAACACTGACTGCCCACAAGGGAACAGAGTTTGCGGCATTGGTTGCAGATAGTCGCCGAGCACAGATATATAATCCGCTCCTATACAGGAAAACAGCTTTGTCAAGTCAACGAGGCGACATCTCACCCCACATTATCAGCTGACGCCTGTCGTAACTCCCATTCTAATGGGTACAGTCAATATCAAAGAGTTCTGCTGGTCTTATCCGAACGTAAGCACGCTAATAAGTGGAGAATAGAGTGAACGACGATTCGTTTGACTACAAAGCAGTCTCCCATGGTTACGTGACCAACATGTATTCTTGCGACACCAATTTCGATATTTCAAGGCATTGGATGGTACAAACAGTGGCTTTGAAATGGCCGTTCTATCGTGAATATTTTCTCCATGATCTTTTCTCGTTCTTTCAAAAGTTATCATACGCTTCTAAGCTTTCTGTTTCTGTCACTCAGCTTGAATTTCGGCCATTGTTGTGCTCAGCAGGTCGTAGTTTCCTTGATTGACATGTGCTGTAAATAGAGTGGACGCAGTTCTTTTCTCGACACTAATAGAAATGTTGTCCTCTTTATTACTAAAACTTCAGCAAGATTGTTCTCAGCAGTCTCGTCTCTCTATAAATCTAAGGGATTCGCCATAACGAAGTTTTAACACATCAGTATATATTCCGTCTGACATCTATCACCAATAGTAACAGACTAACGATTGTGCATTCTCGGTAGGTAGGTGGGATACTTCAACACTAATGAACTGGAATACACAGGGGTTTCGGGTGCTGTTATAACACAGGTGCCCACAGTACTTGGTCGGCAGCTGCAGTCAGTGGTATTTCCAAGTGAAAACGCTTCACACAGAATTAAGGGAATCGCAAGTAAAGCGAAATCTGGCCTGCCAGATAGAGATTTCTAAAGACTGGCTGAGTTGCCTGTAAAGTAAAATCTTGTTAATACTAGCCCCGCCTTCGTTTAGTCCGAGATGGATAACACATTAGAAATAGGTTAAAAAAATCAAACCAATATTACGGATGAAATCTAAAATCTGCCGGGAGTGGGTGCGATCATCGGCCGAGATGCGGGCGCCCACACTGCTTCCAATTGTGCCCGCTTTAACCACTGTTGTTGTTTCACCCAGCCAGCCAATGTCTGCTCGGGCTCAGTGCAGTGTGTACGTGTAGTCGGGGCGTGTTAATTTTTATTATTGCTACTGCCATTTCTCACCAATGTGAGCGCTGACTCCTCAAAGCAAAACAGGCAATTTGTTTCTTTGCAGACGAAAATTTTGCGACGGAGGATCTTGCACAGAGGAGAGAGAATAAAAAAAAGGTTGCGGCGGAGTTGGGCGCAGGTGAAGTTACAGAATATGACAGGCGACGAAACAGAACCTCACTAGAGTTGTGGTATTCTACCAAAGCATCTTGTTCCTCTTCTAAAGAAACATCAGAATTAACGGATCGTAAAACCATGAAAACGTAAAATTACGAACAGACTAGTGAAGCCCTTCATTTGTGGTTTGCTTGACAGCGAGCTAAAATAAGCCCAATAAGTGGTCCGATGATTCAGAAGCAGGCGCTCTGATTTCGAAAACAAGCTGAAGGAGGAAAAGGAAGTTTTTCTGCTGGTTGTGGCTGACTGGATAGGTCGAACAGAAGGTAACAGAAGGTATAGAGAGCGGCGCCTTGATATCTTTAGTGAAAAGTCATCCGTTGACAGAGGAGCTATCAAAATTATCCAAGAAGAAACTTAAAAAATATAGTAAATCTCCACTGGATCAGGTTTATAATTGTGGTGAGACAGGCCTCAATTATAGAATACTTCCGACTAAAACGCTAGCAGCTACAAATGAAGCTTCCGCTACAGTTTATAAGAAAGCAGCAGGTAGCGTGCCTTACTTGCGGCAATGCCTCTGGAGATCACAAATTGCAGCTTTTGTTAATTGTTAGGTCTTCTAAACCAAGAGCAATCAAAAATATACAGTAAAGGGGAAGAGGACGATGTTGGTACTAACAAAGTGGGCCATAGTGATGGAACGGCGGCATTAGAATTAGCATTGCACTACGTGGAACAACGGAATGTGGCGACACCAGCTAACGTTATGCTTCTAAGAAGATGGCGGGACTACGCTACTAAGAACAGACGTTATTCACAAAAACAAAAAAAACTTCTGATTCCTTTTTCCGAAAACAAAATGTGGTGTGACAAAATAGATAGCTGCCCGAGGAAAAGACTTGGCAAGTGTTTTGTCTGGAGTGAGACGCTCTGTAGGGCAGAAACATGTATACTGAGACGAGAGGATGAAGACAAGCCAGAAGCATTTGAAATGTGAATGTGGAGGAGAATGGATTGGGTAAGCTGGAGGGAAAGAGTGACAAACGGAAGAGCGTTGGAAAGGGTTGCTGAGATGCGGAGACTGCTGCAGGCTACAAGGGAAAGGAAGAACAGGATGGGACATTCGTTGACACGGAAGTGCCTGATAACAGAAGCTTTGGAATGTATTGCAGATTGAGAGGACGGAGGAGGTACAAGAAGACAAACAACATCAAGGGAAGCAGAAATTACACAGAAGTGAAGTGGGAGAAGATAGGAGAGCACCGAGAGCTACCATGTAAAAACCTGGCTATGGGCAGAACACTGACGATGGTGACGACGATGATGACTAGCAACAGTTGTACAGTAATTTATGTAATATGTGTGTGTTTACAGTATAACGTTTGAGTTTCTAATAGAACATTATTTCTTAATCAAATTCTAATTAATACGTGAACTGATGAAATGTTATTGTTTACTGCAATGATACTGTGAATACCGAGGCCTGAATCTATTTTTAAGTGAAAGATCTGTAGATTGTCACACTTCGTTTTGTTCTAGTTTTCCCAAATTCGAATTCCACTCGGTCCCAGTTACCTCGCATTACCGAAATTTTGCTGCATATACCGTAATAATCTTTCATTGTACTAACTTTCGTCGCGTAATTACTGCTACTTCAGTCTTCAGAGAAAATATTTCTTGGGGCAGAAATACCCGACGCTATCGATATACCTGCTTCATGAAAGTCCTTGGACACAATATACAGGTGCGTAACTTTGACTTCTTCCATGATATTAGTCATGAAACGTCACATCTACTTTCACTGCCGCAAAAACGCGTGTACCACGTGCACTTGGCTGTAGTGGGCGGAGCAAATTTGATCTATTTTGGACGATTGGCGCTGCATGCTGTGGAGCTGGAAAATGAAAACATTAATTATCCCTGTACAAGTTTCGAAAGGCCTTCACTTGTTGTTTAATGGGGGTGAGAGAATATCGGTTTTTTTAATGATGCGAACTTACTGTCGCTGTAAAGCTGTAAACACATTTATATGAAACAAGTGCGGCTACGTTTCAGAACTATTAGATGATTCGCGGGTCCATTATCTTCTTTCTACATTATGTCTCTTCATAGTCAGCCAAAATTAAAGCCACATTATGGGCGTATTAACAATCTCCGTGAGCTGGTTTTCGCTCGTCACTTGTATCTTACCGTGTGCAACTGCCAATCGGTAATTCGACACGATCACATAGCTCCTTTCCAATTCTTTCTCTGCAGCCCCTTATGATATATCACAATATGGTTTTCAGTGGATTTTGCTGAGATAATTAATGCATGAGTTGACAAGGTCTGCACTTTTAGAAACACGTTTCTCTGCAGCCCCTTATGATATGTCACAATATGGTTTTCAGTGGATTTTGCTGAGATAATTAATGCATGAGTTGACAAGGTCTGCACTTTTAGAAACACGTTGTCACAAATTGCGTGCCTACACTCTCTGTAATTGGAAACGTCATTGTCATTCTAATAGGACTTACAATATATTGACTTATATCAGATTATTTAATGGTTTCTTGAGGTCATGCCAATAATCCCCTGTATCTTTCCCTTGATCACTATCTCGCTGTTCGTAATAAACTGAACCGCGCAGATTGTACACAAAAGGTAAACAAGCGTGTTTTCTTGCACTGTTCGTATGAGACACGTTTGTTACGTTCGCATCCACAAGGTGCAGCACAGACAGAGCAGAGACTATGTCTTCCACCCCTAATCACAGGGGTAATAAGAGAGATTTTCAGTTTCAGAGCAGCAGATTAAAAACATTATCCTGTGTAAAGGTTTCAGCGAGGTATTTTCATACGTTTAAGTTTAAAATACGAACATAGAGAAGTACAGTCAGTAAAAATCAGTAGGGGGTGATCTGAGCAACAGAGAACAAATATTTCTTCAATTATCCTTTCCACAACATTGATACACCATGAAAACTGGAGGGAGATAAGATGAAATCACGAAATAAATCATCTTATTAGTAAACAAACCAAGTACTCTCCGATGACTGTACGTCTGAGCCACTTACCGCCAGGAAGAAGAAGAAAAACAACGCTCTCATCTTGATTGCGGACTGCAGCTGACCGGAGCAATGAGCGGTCTTTTTATACCTCACCAAGCATCGCGTGATATTTATTCCTACTGAGGACTGCTTGTTTGCGAACGGGGCTATGACACGCGCAGGTGTCGACACCTCCCGTAAAGCAAAAGCTGACAGTCTATGGACACAGAATGAACTGTTGTTGTACCGTATTCCGTGAAGGCTTGAGACGTCACAGCTCGTTTATGTTTGGAACTAAGAAAGGTGTTTTGGCAACTGAATAAACAACAGTGGAATGGTACAGGAATTGCACACGTGCTTCAGCGTACTGCCTCATGTAGCAGCAGCTGCTTTCAAATTTCATCAATAATCGGGAAATTCTGTTACAGTAAAGAAAGGTCTTAGGCTGTTTACGAACCGCCAGATATCGTATGCTTCTAATATTCTCCCACCGGGTTTGAAAAGTTGTTGTCAAATCTTTGCTTCTCAATGCAAGGGTATAATGGTCAGTAATAATAGTTTATCAGAAACGGAAAAGAATTCCACAAACGGTTAAAGTGAATGAAGACAGTACCACATGTCAACGAGACACCACTGGGACTAGAAGATACAGCGCCGTCAACAATGGAAATGTTAGCGTTTGTGATGCTATAACACTACTCCATAATGTTTCTGTTAATTAATCCTGCAATTTTAAAGTAATTCTTTGTATATGCATGTACTAATTTTGTCAGTATTCGTTGTTTGAGAACGAAAATATAATTATGAGGAAGTTATTGAAAAATAATATTGTAAACATCTTTAGTAGAAACGTTGACATAGTCAGTGAAGTTCATATTGTATAGAATCCAAATAGTCTGTTTCACAGTTGGTAATAGTGTTTCTGGGCATGAATGTTCGCAGTCAGTAACGGAAAGAGAGTTTCTAGTCTTCCGTTGTGAAGAATGTACCCAAGATGGCAGTGCTCAAGGGCGTAATGGAGAACGTTTTTGAAATGGTATTTTAAGTATGGCAAGGTGTTGTGTGTAGATGGACAAGCACATTTCCTTGCAAGTACAGAGCATATAAGGAGAATTGTTAATGAAGGAGACTACTGTGTGAGCAAAGTTATCGAACGCTGTTCTTTGCTAAAGAAGGACCTGTTGCCAATAGCGGTCGTTGTGGAATGCATTACGTCGAACCACCTGCAACTCGGCACAATGTCAATTAACTTTTTAACTGTGTACACGGCTTGCCAACTTAATAGATTAATCACTTTCAACATTTTAATGTTTTATTGAACTATAAACAGTGTGAGTGTTTCTGATTATTATCGCAATTCCTTAATCGTTTACAGTGTCCTACCCTTTCATCATTACTATCAAGGCAGTCATAATTGAAAGAGATAAAATTATTTCAATTCAGAGAAGATTAATTACATTTGCAGGTAACTTGAATCTAATAGTTCATGAAACCAGATGAAGTAATATGTAATGTTCTTCGTGCATTTGCGTGCTTATACTGCATCCACTCAATAACTAGGTAAAATAATTTTAAAATAATTGACCAATTACAGTGAATATTGATTTCTGATTAAAGTGGCTTTTGCAAATTTTAATGTCTTTTTCCAAATATTTAATGATATTTTCGACTTTCCTATAATTGGTGTCGCAGAGGAGTTTGTTACAATTAATGAAGTCATTACGAACTACCCTGAGCTACCTTTTTCACTAACAGTGATTAGTCATAGGTATTTTGCTTCACAAAATCTGACGACAGATAGCATAAAAAAGTGGTGGCATTCAATTCATCTCGTTTGAAATGTTGCTTGCTAGTAACCACAGTTGGGTTTTGTTTACTGCAAGTAGTTTCAATGCGTTTCTAATTAATTTGTGATACGTGTCTTTTACATTCAAACTTGTGTGTGTACATTTTTGTACCACTACTGCCTTCCTACACACTTGTCATTATTGTGTAATTGCAATTCACTCATTAACAGTTTTGAGTTTCTATTCACCTTTGAACTGGTGACCGTAACTTATTAATTTGCAATCCAGATTCCATGCTATTTCAGTTACATACCCAAAATCATAGCTAACTGCAGTGTATTATTTATATCGATACGGAATTTCTTCCAGATCTTTGTCGTCCACGATAAGTATCTGTACGATAGCTATAAAATTGGTTGCATTCTTGAGGTTAGCATTTTCTTGGAGCCGATGCATTTTCCTGTTGAATAAGGGACATCAGATATACAGGTCATTAAATCACTTATTACCAAAGAGTGTAGCCAGGTTACAGAGTGACTGTACTGGAATCCTTAATTGATGGTTGATATTTTGGAACAGTCCCTGTTTGTAGCAACATGTTCTGGCGTCTCCAAAACACTTTTTGTAGACATACAAAATAGCGCAAGTTTTTGTCTGTATAGCGTGAGTGCAAGTACAATTTTAACAAATCACTTGTTCTGATACAATGATTTCTGCTACAAAGCCGCATTAATTTACGTTGTTTCAGTTGTTGCACACATTACGGGTTTATTATTCATAAAAAATAGACTGCGTCATATCTTCCATTCGACATGTGGTACGTAGTTTTCGCAATTTCGTTGGCCTATAGGTATGACAAGTAATTTTACGTGGAAGAAGGAATAACCAGACAAGCTATGCTACAGTTTTTTATTATGTTATACATGGTTTCTAGTACTCTGAGCCACAACTAAAATAATGGTACGGTAACATTAACTACGCTGGTTATGGGGAAAGTAAGGAAGAAGGTGAACAGAAAATCAAAGGAAGACGTCCTATTAACTAAGAAACTGGATGAGACATTACGCTGCGCAGCTGGTAACACGAAATTTAGCTCTAGAGGCAGAAAACAAAACGGGATAACAACTGTTATCAAGTCAGATATCTAATTTGTTCTTCAGAGTCAAACTTAATGAAATGCAGTTCGTTAGTATTTACATTCTAACATAGAAAACAACTATTAGTATGCTAAGCACGATTTACTTTTCCCACAGTGAGAATAAGATTATAAGATTAATTAAAATAATGTTCAATATGAAGACTCCTGTTCTCAAAATTAAATGAAATCAATGATCTTAAATGTGATACCGGCATTTTCCATGAAATTACTGGCATATGTCATATTATTGATTGCACAGGTAAAGTAAAAACTAATAACATAATTTGATTACTTTTTGTTAGGTAACAACTTAATCTCACACTGTTTTCGGCACTGAATATCCACGACTGACGTTAGTTTTTCGTTTTTTTTTTCTCTCTATCACATAGGTTTTCTACACAATGTGACGTCGTTGCAAACTGGAAAATTAGAAATACACATGTAACAGGAACAAAAATAATTCTATATTTTATTATGAACGAAGATTTGATATAACGATAAACATGAAGCCACTTATTTATTGCATAGGGAAGTTGCGTACATTGGTTTACATTTCCCTTCTCTCTCTCTCTCTCTCTCTCTCTCTCTCTCTCTCTCTCTCTCTCTCTCTCACACACACACACACACACACACGCACACACACACACACACACACACACACACACACACACACACACACTTTCTCACTCTCTTGTCCTTAAAGCATCTAATATAGTTGCTTCTCCAATGTGCTTCAGGGCTCCATGAACTTACCAACAGTTGGTTTCCAGCGGCCCTCATACCGTCATTTCACTTTCAGTTCCTTTGATGTCTCGATAAAGGCGCTCATCTACTTCCAGACTGACGTCACCGAAATTTTCAGGTAAAAAATTAAGGTGACTGCTCTAAAAGTGATTCCTACTTCTTCATCTTTTCAAGCTTGTTGGCTACAACGTACATGTAACGTGGGTCTTTTTTTTCTGACTAAGAACTTAGTAATGAGCTCCTTGAATGTCACTTGAGCCTTCCACTGCCTTACAGACCATAACTGCTTTAAAGTTAAACTCAGAGTAGAAACATGAAATTTGCAGAGGATGCTGATCTTATACTGTAAGCGTCGTTTAAGAAGGGATTTTTCGATATTCCATCCCTAAGGGGATGAAATATTGAATGAAAGATTTTCTGATAATTTGCAGCTGTTAAGGCACTTTCGAAGCTTGACCTACGAAAATTTATACACAGTTTCTTGATTAGAAATAACGTAACACTTAACATTTTTGAAAATTTAACCCCTACTGTGATGAAATAGAGGGTAAAAATTTTTTTGAAAATAAATTGTTATTAAAGAACTACATCTATGAAAACTGATATTCAACTCTTCGGTTAAAGGTAAAAAAATTACGTGTTTCAGTGTTTTTGGAAATTCAGCTCCTAAGGGTGTGAAGTAGAGAATGAAATGTTTTATGAAATATTGCATTATGAAAGCAATTACAAGTTAAATCTATGGAAATTTGTATTTGGCTTCTCTATTAGAAACAAAAAATAGGCATTTCACTGTTTTTGGAAATTCAACCCGTCAGGGGGGTTACATAAGGGGTGAAACGTCTTACGAAAATGTTTTATTGTGGAAGCACTTTTAAAGCAAAATCTATGAAAAATGATATTTGGCTTCTCAGTCAGAAAAGAAAAAATACTCGTTCCACTGTTTTTGCAAATTCTACACCTAAGAGGGTGAATAAGGGCCAGATTTATTCACTGACTCTTCATATCCCAACTCAAACCGCTAAGGATAGCAACTTGAACTTTGGAGAGGGTGTGAGCTTTGCACTATAGTCTTTGTTTAAGAACGGACTGTTCGAAATTCCATTCCTAAAGGGATGAAATGGGGAGTGAAAGACTTTTTGCAAATTGGTAGCTATTAGAGTAAATTTGAAGCTAGAACTACGAAAATTGCTATTTGGTTTCTCAGACAGAAATTAAAAAAAAACACCACATGTTTCAATATTTTTGGAAATTCAGCCTCTAAGGAGGTAAAATAGTGAGTGAAATTTTTTGGAAATAAATCATTATTAAGAAAAATTCTAAGTAGGTATTAAAATCCATGGAGAAGAAATAAAAACTTTGAGGTTCGCCGATGACATTGTAATTCTGTCAGAGACAGCAAAGGACTTGGAAGAGCAGTTGAACGAAATGGATAGTGTCTTGAAGGGAGGATATAAGATGAACATCAACAAAAGCAAAACGAGGATAATGGAATGTAGTCGAATTAAGTCGGGTCATGTTGAGAGTATTACATTACGAAATGAGACACTTAAAGTAGTAAAGGAGTTTTGCTATTTGGGGAGCAAAGTAACTGATGATGGTCGAAGTAGAGAGGATATAAAATGTAGACTGGCAATGGCAAGGAAAGCGTTTCTGAAGAAGAGAAATTTGTTAACATCGAGTGTAGATTTAAGTGCCAGGAAGTCATTTCTGAAAGTATTTGCATGGAGTGTAGCCATGTATGGAAGTGAAACATGGACGATAAATAGTTTGGACAAGAAGAGAATAGAAGCTTTCGAAATGTGGTGCTACAGAAGAATGCTGAAGATTAGATGGGTAGATCACATAACTAATGAGGAGGTGTTGAATAGGATTGGGGAGAAGAGAAGTTTGTGGCACAACTTGACTAGAAGAAGGGATCGGTTGGTAGGACATGTTCTGAGGCATCAAGGGATCACCAATTTAGTATTGGATGGCAGTGTGGAGGGTAAAAATCGTAGAGGGAGACCAAGAGATGAATACACGAAGCAGATTCAGAAGGGTGTATGTTGCAGTAGGTACTGGGAGATGAAGAAGCTTGCACAGGATAGAGTAGCATGTAGAGCTGCATCAAACCGGTCTCAGGACTGAAGACCACAACAACAACAACAACAACAACATTATTAAAGCACCACTAAAGTATTTTTAAAGCTAATTGCATGAATACTTGTATTCGTTTGTGTTTCGGTGTTTTTTGCAAATTCAGCCGTCTAAGAGGTGACACAGGGCATGAAAAGTTATTCTGAACGAACAAGTGGAACTTGCAAATAAGTCCTATCTTTTCAAATTTCATGAAATATTCAAAAACAGAAAATAATTATCCTCTGATATAATAAAAAAGGTATATATTCTATGGAAATCCGATGTAGCAGTCATACAACAGTCCAAGGGCCATTATCATAATTTGTAATAGTCATATTGTAAACACATGCTGTAACTGGCATTGTGTAATGTGTAATAGCTTTCAAAAAAAAATCATATATGTAACATTATTGTACCTCCTGGATCTAAGTTCTCTGACAACAGTGTGGCTCACAACAGTTCTAGCTGTCATTTTTTTAATGTTTTAATTTGTAATAGCTTTGAGTAATTTCATATATGTAACAACATTGTACTTCCTAGATCTAAGTTTTCCCTCAAAAATGTGAACCAAAAAATTTCATGTGTGTCAAGAAGCGCCGCAGTCTATAATAGCTTTTTAAATTTCTATATATGCAACACCTTTGCACTTGCTGTGGCTAAGTACTTTGACCAGAATCTACGAGTTTCTGTGTGAGCAACATCTTTACATCTGCGAAATCTAAGTTCTTTGACCACAGCCCACCTGTTTGTATGTAAACATAGTGTATTTCACGAGTGCACATCATAATAGTGTAATATGGAGCTATACCTGACATATGGATGTGAAATTGGCCATAAGTGTGTAACTAAAAGGCATAACTATCATCACAGCATAACTGTAGTAATGGTGGTTCATCTTTTGGTAAGTACAGATATATTTTCGTCAAATGCTGCCTTACCACTTACAATTGTCCCACTTGTATTTGTGTAGTCGCCAGCAAATAATTTTTTTGTATTTATACAGTGATCTCCAACAGTACAAACATGTAAATGAATGTATAAACACCTGAAGATGGGCGCAAGCCCGAAACCGGTCGTGTGACGAATAAACAACCTTTCATTGTGACGTAGCGGATATTTTTCTATAACCCCAGAAACCCTTTGATTTCACCAGACTCTGGCGACTTAAACTACACTGAATCACATACGATGCATGTGCTGAAAGTAATTGCCGTTTTCAAAAATGTCATAAAACATTTATTATTATTATTATTATTACAGGATTAATTAACCCAGAGATCAATTAATAACAACAATTTGTTGTATTACTGTTGTCTTCTGCCAAGCCTCTATACTGAATGACTCCTCCTTGCGTATCCGGCGATGCTCCGTTATTCCGTTGATGTGGCCATCCCAAGAATGTCGTGGTCAAACACGTTTTTGTCCTAGATGGTTTTCATTTAAAAATTTTCTTTGGCCATCGATGATCTGCCTCTCTTATCAGATGTCCATACCACTTCAGAGTTTTTCTTTCAATTCTGCCTATCAGTGTTTTATATGACTTCATTCGAGCTCTCACTTCGTCATTTGTTTTCTTTTCGATTCTTGATATTCTGGCACTCCTTGTTAAATAATACATTTCCATAGCTGTTATTCTTCTTTTCAGGTCAGCAATTAAAATAACAAAGAACGGATTCAACCATTAGCCTACCCACTCTTTTCTTATTGTGATTAGAGATGTTCTTGTCTCATCAAAAAGAATTCATACACCCTATTACGTTTCTGCTTTGTTGTATTCTGTGTTTTATGCCTGTCGTACCCAGTCCATTTTTGCCATTATATGCCGCTAGATTTTTATACCTGTTTCATAACTGCTTCATCACTGATGTGAACTTCAGATTTAGTGTCACTTTCACTACTAGATATTCGTTTTTTTACTCATTTGCAATCCCGATTACCGTATTCCTGATATAAATACCGTATCATGAACTCAAATCTAACTCATCTTGTGCTGGAAATCATCAAGAAAACTTAAGGAAAACAGCTGCACATCGTACTGCAACTGTGTCTCATCTCTTTTGTGACATTAAAAGCTTCTGATTATTTTGACCTTCTTTTAATCTACGCTCGGCCACCCCAGCTGGCTTAGTACTCTCAGATTCCCTTTCAACACTGTCATCTTCTGGTACGGTTCTTTAATATTCGTTGAATTAAATCCTTTATGCTGAATTTCTGTAGGAGAAAGAGCTTGTAGCGTGTCTGTTCCAGTCTTCCTTCATTGCTCTGGATAGTCACTTGTTCAGTTTTTGATGGTTTACTTCCGAATGGATATGTCATGTTTGATAAAACTAAGTAGTGATCAGATCCACAAATGGCTCCTCGCATGGCTCTCCAGCCTTGAACTTCCATTTAGTAATGGTGTAATCAGTTAATGATTTCTACTGTAATGAGGGTCTTTCCCACGTATATCTTCTGTGTACATACTTCTGTGAAAAATGTTTGTTCAAAATTCTTAAGCTATACTCATTACAGAATTCCATAAGATTTTCTCCAGAACTATTAACAACAATTTCACCCTATCTTCCTGCCACTGCATCATTTACCTGTGAGCTCACTCTTGCATTAAAATCTCCTGCTATTACTACGTCTTGGTGACTTTTAACTTTGTTCAGTAGGTAGTTTAATTTCTGGTAGAACTGATTTTTGTGTTTGCTGTGGCACATCATCATTTGGAGCATATATTCCTATTATAACTGTTTCGATTCCATGTAACTTAATGGTGACAGTGACAATTCTTTCATATAAAAATAAGTAGTCCATGATGTAAGTGCTCAGAGTTTTGTTAATTGGAATGGAAACTCCTGATTTTGTTCGTTTATGTCTACCAACTCCGGACTAAAATGAATACTTCCCAAATTTCTCATGTCCTTGTCCCTTTTTTTAGTTTCAGACAAAATAATTATGTACATATTCAGTCTATACAGTTCATTCTCTATTTCAGAGTATTTATTTGTCGTCCTCTGAACGTTCCGTGTACCCATTCTCAGAATCCAATTCCTTGCCAACAGTTGTAATGTTTTTCCATCTAAGTTCCAAGTCTTCGCTTAGATTCTCGAACCTTACAGTCTTTTTATGGATATTGGGGTGCTATCCCGTAGGTACAACCCCCAACCTAGAGGACCAGGATTTGACATCAGGGTTTACTCCCCTACGAGGTTGGTTTCACTACACCTAAAGAGACTCCCTTCCCCATGGTAAGACTGGTATGGATATTGGGGCGCTATCCCGTAGGTACAACCCCCAACCTAGAGGACCAGGATTTGACATCAGGGTTTACTCCCCTACGAGGTTGGTTTCACTACACCTAAAGAGACTCCCTTCCCCATGTTTAGACTAGAGAATGAAAATGAAAGACACCGTCTGGCTCCACAACCTAATACCAGTGGGGTCGAAAGAGCAAGAGTTGGCCAATAGAGGCCGACTGTAGACAAGACAGAAGAAGTCTGACGCAAACAAGTGGAAGTAATATCAGACACAGTTAAGGGCTCATGTGGTTGCTTCCAACATATTCCCAATAAGGGAGCCCCTGTGGGACAGCTCTTGGTCTGGTCTCTCTCCATGAAATCAAACTGTCATGCATGGCCCTACCAGGAGCACAGCAGCCATCAGCGTAGCTTCGTTGATCACTGAGATAAACAAACCTCCTCACCACGATAAGGTGGTAGTCCATGAGAAGGAAAACAATTTTTTCAAAAAAAAATTTATTTTGACATGAAAGATCATTTCCTAAACTATTTTTATACACTTTTCACCATTGTTCAGAGATTTTTCATAGAGGGAAACCCACTTCTTTGGATCTGTTCATAGAAAGCTGTCACCAGGGATGATAGCCGCTGCTAAACACCGTCTTTTACTTTGTCATCACTGTCAGAGTCACTTCCTCCAAAATCACGCTTGAGTTTCAAGAAAAAATTGTAGTGAGAAGCTGCGAGATTGGTTCTGTACGGAAGGTAATCGAACTGCTCCCGACGGAATTGCTGAATAGGCTTTTGAGTGACAATAGCAGAATGGAGACGTGTTTTGTCGTGAACCAACACAATCCCTTGACTGAGCATTCAACACATTTTGTTCTGAATTACTTGCCAAAGTTTTCTCAGTGTTTCATAGTACCTTAGCACACTGATGGTTTCACTGTGGGAAGGAACTCAACAAGCAGAAAATGAGGCACAAAACGGTGTTCAGAAGTGGCTGTCTTCAATGTTGGCATGGTTCTAGGAAGGGTGCTTGGAAAGTTCGTTTCCACAACACCACAAGGTGGAACACAAAACCCAAATGAAAGCTTTGATAACCTATCTAGAAGAGACGCCCAAAAACATTTTGCTCATCTACTATTGTTAAAATTTCCTCATATGATGCTTGTCTGGTATTCATTGTTTACATTTCAAGAATCAGGGGCCTTAGGTGACTAGGATGTGATGCACGTTGCTTAACTGGAAACCTATTAAAGAACACTGATGATGTGGGTACTACTAGTTTTGAAGTGTCAGCAAAGGATATAACCAAAAGCACACATCAGAGCAGAGAGTTACATAAAAGGATCAAATGTATGGTTATGGCTAACATTATGATTTCTGAATTTTCAATGTATAAGGACCATTTTCTACTGAACCTTTGTAGATAAAAAGGTGAAATTTAGTACAGACTTTGGAAATACTATAACACAGCTTCCTATAGTACAAAATTTTTCTGTCAACTTTATTTAAATTTATGTGAAATAAAAATTGCAGTGATCATACACATAAATTAAAAAAAATTGTTGTGAAACCTCTAAGAAAAATATCAAAACTAATGTGCATATTTGTTTATCGTATTACTAAGAATAAGCTACAACTTTTTGAAAGTGGTAATTTAACTGATCCTTGATAAAATGTTCCTGATGTGATAATATGCGTTCTAAACTGATCCGGCAATTCCTGATCAAATTATTTAACAAAAAAATTGAAAAATTCAGATTATAGCCAGTAACACAACAATAACATGTGAAAAATTTAGTTCTATTAGCTCTCACATATACCCCCTGAAGGGGACAGTCCACGATCTCCCCTCTTAGAATAATGAACAGTCTAATAAAAGCATTCTTGATTTTTCTCATTGACAAGATGGGCTCATCAAGTCAGAAGAATTTCCACCAACAATGTATCGTTTATGCAAGGACTTAAACTGACATTTCATTAATACCTATTGTTAGCACTATTGATTATCCAACCCATGGAATTGCCAAGCACTTGGCCACTCCCCTACATTTGTTTCATGAAAAGGCTGACATTTATTCAAGATTCTAATCACTTTATAGAAAAATTAAAATCTTTTAAGTTGATTCAAAGACATATTACGATCTTTCTTGATGTTGCATCATCGTCCACTATCGTTTCTCTCAAACACGTGATGTCACATTTGGACTTCAGTTTCACAAAGTATGGCAGATTTCTTTATACTGTGTGTGATGTCAACTTACGTTCACAGGGACAACAAATTATATAAACAAAGAGACAGCACAGCTATGGGGAATCCAGTCAGCGTATTTGTAGCGAATTTTTGTATGAAAAAATTTAGTAAAACATCTCTTCATTGTGCCAAGAACATACTCACTTGTTTTCGCTGCGATGACGCCACTATCGTGATGTGACCCTATGGAAAAACGAGCCATCAAAATATCTGAATGTTCTGCATGATATTGAACTTGATATAAAGTTAACAAAGAGAAAGAGAAAGAATATCACATTTTTCGATTCAGAAGTGCTTAGAAATCTTGTGGAACTTTAGACATACACTCACAAAAACTCGAATTATCATCCCAAGCAACAAACGTGGGGTGATTAAAACTTCTGCTAAAAGTATCCGTGAGCCGCAATAACTGAGAAATAAGTCGATCTTGTAAGAATTACATTCAGAAGAAATGGATACTCTGGCAAAGCGATAAAGACGACCCTACATCCTAAAAGATCACAAGACTCTAGCGATAAGAAATCATCAGAAGGCAATTTGCTCCTCCTAGATTTTATCAGGAAAACGCAGAGATACCGCTGTATTGACACGGTATTTAAACCGACAAGTTAATTTTTGTAGCTTGTAGAAAGCTTGGGCGCTGATATTACAAAACCCTTGACGTTCAGTTTCAATTCATGACACTGAGTTTGTTCCCGACGAAATATTTGTCTCGGGCAAAGAGTGATGGTCAGTTCACACTGGCCGTCACAGTAGCGTCACGTCACAGTACCGTCACGCCAGGGTGTATTCACACTGTCCTTCACATCACATGTATTCAGGTCACGTGATCTCTACTCGTATGGTTGTCCTCAATCGTTTTCGTGCTGGAATTTCGGTCTTCGCAAGACGATTCTGAACTGATTTTGCGTGGGAAGTACACAATACAGCGCTGTAGCTTATCTATGTGGAAGCTGTAGTCCATATTTGTACGAAAACGACATTTATCGGACACATATGGCTTGCAGCTTGCCGATTTATTGCCCGATCCTCTGTTTATCCTATCCTATTTTTTAAATGTTTTATACGCATATATTACACTGAAGAGCCAACGAAATTGGTACACCTGCCTAATATCGTGTAGGGATTCCGCGAGCACGTAGAAGTGCCGCAACACGACTTAGAATGGACTCGACTAATGTCTCAAGTTGTGCTGGAGGAAACTGACACCATGAATCCTGCAGGTCGATCCATAAATCCGTAAGAGTACGAGTGAATGGAGATTTCTTCTGAACAGCACGTTGCTAGGCATCCGAGATGTTCTATAATGTTCATATCTGAAGAGTTTGGTGGTCAGTGGAAGTGTTTAAACTGTTAAGAGTGTTCTTGTAGCCACTCTGTAGCAATTCTGGACGTGTGGGGTGTCGCATTGTCCTGCTGGATTTCCCAAGTCCGTCGGAATGCGCAATGGACATGAATGGATGCAGGTGATCAGACAGGATGCTTACGTACGTGTCACCTGTCAGAGTCGCATCTAGAAGTATCAGGGGTACCATATCACTCCAAATCCACACGCCCCCCATCATTACAGAGCCTCCATTATCTTGAATAGTCCCCTGCTAACATGCAGGGACCATGGATTCATGAGGTTGTCTCCACACCCGTACACGTCCATCCACTCGATATAATTCGAGATGAGACTCGTCCGACCACGAACATGTAGTCAGATACTAGAGAACTGATTTCTCACGATTTGTAGGAAGAGTAATTAAATTCTGTTCTTGTTCTCTATCAGAATACTGACATGCCCGATTGTAGGAGATTCCAGAAAATGTTTGAATACTGACATGTTGGAATATGGGGTTTCATATTACATGTAATTTCGGAGCAAATACAGCTGAGACAAGTTGAGTATTACTGCCCAATACTAAACAAAAAACGGGGCACACGAGAAGTGCTAACCCTAAGAGTAAAGTCAGAAGATAAAAAAAGACAGGTTTACTTTATAATATGTTTATATTTATAGAAAGCTATTGACAATATTGATTGGAATACAATGGTTGAACTTCTGCAGGCAACAGTGATGAAGTACAGGGAGCGAAAGGCTATTTACAAATTGAACAGAAAGTAGAGTATGTACACGTATAAGAGTAGACCGTCATTAAAGAGAGGCAGTAATTGAGATAGAGATGAGACAAATTTGTATCCTATAGCCGATGTTATTCATTCGTTATGATGAACAAGCAGGAAAGCAACCCAAGGAGAGATTTCGAAAAGTAAGTAAACTTACGGGTAAACGAAGTAAGCTTTACGATTTGTCATTGACATTGTGACTTTATCAGACACTGCAACCAACTTAGAAGACAGCTGAGTGGAATGGGCTATATCTTGAAAGACGTATTAACAGAAACATGAAAAAGTAAATAAAAAAGGAGTAATGGAATGTAGGCGAATTAAATCAGGAGATGCTGAGGGAATTAGATTAGGGAACGAGACATTAAAAGCTGACGGTTTTTTTATAAGTCAGTATAATAACTGACGGCTATCAGAGTTTAGTGGATCAAAATGCAACAGAAGTGTTTCTGAAAACGAGAAATTTCCTATTGATTATATATTTGTTAAAGTTTTCTTTCTGAATGTGTTTAGAGTGAACTATTATATGGAAGTGAAACGAGGATGATAAGCAGAATAGACAAGAAGATAATACAAGACTTTGAAATGAGGGAAATGCAGAAAATTAGATGAGCTGATCGAGTCATTATTGAAGAGGTACTGAATCCAAGTGGAGTTTAAAGATTTTTATGACATAGCTTGACTATAAGAAGGAATAGGATTATAGGGAACATGCTACGGCACCAAGGAATTGTTATTTTATTAATGGAGTGAAGCACAGCGAAGCGGTGGGAATGGAACCGTTAAAAAGTATAGCTGGACACCAAGCGTTGACTACATTAAGCAAGTTCGAGAGGGTGTACGTTGCATTAGCTATGCAGAGACTTGGACTGGATTGACTATCGTAATGAGCTACACAAAACCAATGTTCAGACTGAAGACCAAACAGAAACCTAAGGAATTTCATAAAGACATCTTTTCGAGCACGAGACGTAGTACCAACATATTCCTCTCAAGGACGTTTGTCTACGTTTCTTAATGGTCGTGGTCTCAAGGTGAAATAAGGCGTACATATTCAGTTCGTACATTTGCAGTGTACACTGATCAGATATGTAGGCTGATATATACACCAGAGGCTAATATATCCACCATCTTCAAACCCACTTAAATCTTGATAAACTGCCATTGTAGCAGCCGTAACTGATCTAACAACTGAGCCAGACACTTCTTGTCGTACATAGGAGTTGCCGACCGCAGTTCCGTAATCGCAGTTTCTTTGGCGCTTCAGTGTATACCGTCAGGCCTTTGCCGATGATTAGCCTTCATAACAAATAACAGAAAAGAAGCTAAGGAAGCTCCTGAGACACTACAGTACACGAAGCCTCACCCACAACAGGACTACAATTCTCATATGAAAAAATGCAATATATGGACATAAAAATCTACAGACAGACACCCACTTGGGACAAAGTATGGAAAGGTAGTACAAGTTGATAGTTTCAGATACCTGCGAGAAATTAAGAAAACAGGACTAAACGCGACATCCAATGAAGAAAAGATCACAAAACTACAAGAACCATGCAATCTTACCTGGAACCATTACAATAAAAGTAGTACTTCCATAATTGCGAAATTAAGACACTAGAATACAGTAGTCTTACCAGAGGCCTTGTACTGCTGAGAAACAATAATAATCAAAGGAAGAACCAAAATTACGTAGATGGAAAAACTAGAGAGGAAAGTACTGAGGAAGACATACGGGTCAGTTCAGAAAGGGGGATCTGCATAAACAGACCGACAAAAGAACTGTACGAACAGACAGAGACAATAATAAAGAACATCAGGAAAAGAAGGGCAAAGTTCTACGGACACATACATAGGATAAACGAAAATAGACCAAGAAAATTTTTGACACAGTAACAGCCAATAGAATGAAAACCAACTTGGTAAAGGAAACCGTGGAAGATCTCAAGGAATCGAACATCTCCGGAGAAGATGTGGCAGACAAGGAAAAATACATCGGTCAAGAACTTTTCGAAATTTTGGTAACAACGCCAGACAACGTCTTGACTTTATATAGGAGTATACATAAGAGAGGACCCCATCGGTTTCTACAATGCACCAATTCTCGGCAGTTTTAGTCGCTTATTGCTGGTATATAATTCTGCAGACTCTCCACATCTGGGGTCATTCAGGCATTCATTTCTTCGTGCTGGAACATACACAAACGTTATTGTGTTCTGATAAGGTTACCATATTCTCGTCGTCGATGTTAGGAGTAGTTTTATAACTGTTCACTGCTCGGAATGCAACAATTCTTTGTAATCGTCATACATTATTGAACCTTACGACGAAAAGGATTACAGGCACCACAACATAACATGTTAACATAATCTAAAACATAAGCATATCCATAGTAATTGCGAATTATAATAAACTTAAATCTAAAAAGTGAGTAAACATGACACAGCACTTGCTTAGGTAACTACACAACTTTTAACCACCCATTATTTATGCCACCATACCTCTGAATGAATTTGGTTCTGCAGATATTCGCTCTCCTTTAAGTCTGAGAAGTCATAGAATGCCGAAAAATTGAATTTAAAATTAACTATCACCTTTGTTATTGCTTTAAAAATCTCTACTTTTATTGTAATCTTTATGTCCGTAACTTATTCATCTACAAATATACACGTTCGGCTGCTGCATTTGTACTGAGAATGCATAACAAAAACTGCACAACGTTAAAAATATTTTCTTGAGATATATGTTTCAATTTGAGGCGCTCGAACATTTGTACCCATCAGTGACCGTTTTTCTGTGATCCATCTCTCTATTTCCTCCACATTAGCGCGTTCCAGGAACAAGTTACTATCTTCATTATTGCAGTTTGGCAATACATTTGTATTAGACTCGTAGCATTTCTGTATCTTATCCCATGTATGTACGTACTGCAAAATAACTCAGTTGTAATCTGAAAAGACGCTAAATGATCCGTCCACTGTCCACTATATCGTGCACTGCTATCATAAAATTCACACACCGTTTCAGTGAACTTAATAACGTTCATATCCCCCTCAGACTCAAGTATTCGTAAGGCACTTTTTATAATGTGAGGCATGCATCTGGTTTCTCGTTTCCTGTCATGTTCATTCTTAAATCATGAAATGCTTCTCCAACCCCTGAAACTGTAACATGCTGTCCTACCTTCAAAGCTGTTACGTGAAAAATTCTACAATACTCATGCGAACGAAATACACTTGAAAGCAATAGGGATGCCGCTAAGCAAATCCAGCTCTTTAGTACCAACTTCAGCGAAAATATTATTGAAAATCTCGAACTTGGACGCATTTCATAATCCGAGCATAATGGTATCTTACATTAGAGATACGATATTGAATTAAAGTATATTTACTTGCCAGAAATTTGAAAATTTGTACGTAAAACCCTCACATGACTGACTGTTTGATCTGATTTATAAAAACCGGAACGTTTAGTCGTCCCAGCACAACCCAATGGAGAGAAGAGGACTGGACTTCGAAAATCGGAACTGTCCCCGTCAAGTCGGGAAGTCTGGTCACATTAATTTTGAGAACAGATGGTCATCCGTAATGGCTTTGCACGAAAAGCACATCGCCACTATGGCTTCAATGTTCAGAACAACTCACGTCTCGAATAGTTTCTTATTCACACCCTTGTTCATAGTAATATCCAGCCGACCTTGTTCGTCCTTGGCACGTGTTTTCCCACTGACTCAAGACGTGCGTGTGTTCCTCTGTTGACGCACTTCCTATCCAGTTTGCAATGTGCATACAGAAAATCAGTAAGGCAGCTGCTTCAAATTAGACCCGTATCGTTAGTATTTTTTCGTATCCAAGAGCGGCGAGTAAACAAGAAATCGATGAAACATTTAGGACACTCTTTACAAACAAGGTACCGTCTAAAAGTCTTTGTCTGCCATTTTTTGACTCATGCTTATGTACCGTATTGTTATGATGTCAGACAGATCATAATTAACGTTATATGCTAATCCACTTTCACGTTATTTAACCATTGTCCCCTTAACAACTTATTAATAAAAATATGATAATACACGAACTGCTTTAACAGCAATTCTCGTTTAGGCTGGCTCAAAACTTGCCTACATCTGAATGCATTTTCTCAATTCGTACAACAGTTTATATAATAAAAATAATAGTAATCAACAAAGTGCTATTGTAATCTGGTAGACTTTGATAAGTTTAAGAGGTAAGTGTCAACATTTTTAACCAATACAATATCTCATATCAGCATATGTGACAAAGACAACTTACGAAAGTAAGTTTTCTAATTGAAGCACGCTTTAACTTTAAGAAAAGTATCGTGACAGGAGGAGAGTTTCTAGGACCTCTAGTTTCTAAATTCTCAGATCAATTTACAATGCTTTACTGTATCTACTTTATTTATTCTGAGATGCCATGTTATTCTTAGTTCCAAACGAACTTACTGTGCAGTCTTGCAGCTCCTTAGCTGACTGATCAATGCGTCTCCGCCATGCTTCAATTCTCAAGAGACTTAGCCCTGGTTGGGGGACTGGAACTGGGTCCACTCAGCTAATTGAGGAGCTACTTGACTGAGAAGTAACGGTTTCAAGCAGAGGTGCAAAACATTTTTCTCATATACAGGGCGAGTCAGGAGGAAAGGTACATGCTTTGAGGGATGATACTAGCGGTGGTTCTCAACAAAAAACTCCCAATAAACATATGCTCTTTTCTTAACTGTTCCCGGGTAAACCAATGAAAACAGCTAGGAACGAGAAACGTGTGGCGTCGTCCTTAGAACCGTGTCAGTACGCAGTTCAATTGCGCATGGTGCAATTGTTTACCTCAAGTCCTAGTCCGACAGTGCTTGTCGTAGTGCAGGGTATTACAGTGTTGTTACGTGAACAACGAATGCAGTTTTGTGTAGTGAAAATGCCACGGATCTTCACACATGCAGTGTGTGCTAACATGGTGGTTGTCTACGGTTTGTCCAATGGGAATTCAAGAGCTGCTGTGCGAGAATACCAACAAGGATTTCCGAATGGCAGAGCGTCAGATAGCAGGGTGTTTACCAGGGTGTTTCACGGATTGCGTGAGTGTGCTACGCTTCCCAGCGTAAATGTTGTCACTGAACGTCCCGTACAACAAACTCTTAATGAAGTTGAGAACATTCTTCAAGTAGTGGAACCCTACTACTAGCTGTAGTAGAATTGGTGCCCAACTTGGTATTTCACAAACACGAGTGATACGCACAGTACACGAGCACCCGTCAAAGCATGTACCTTTCCTCGTGACTCACCCTGTATATGGTTTCGAAAATTTGAGGACATTGTTATGTACTCATCATTTTCTCCCATTAGTTTCTTCAATGCAATTTTAGTACCTAGTCAATGTTATAAAGAAAAACAAACTACCGCATCTGTGCAATTACATTAAAATACATTTTTACATTCCCAGATATTACGTTTTCCCGCCATTCACTTTTTTTTCTGGTGGTCCCGCCATGAACCCTATTCTGGCCATTAACTGTTTTCTTCCCATTAAAAATTTTTGTTCTTTGGAAACTCTCCCACAAGCTTCAACATCGATTTTAAAATCGTTTTATGTGGAAACTACATCTCGTCCCCACTCACGCACAAGCTTAGGATAAATGAGTCACATTAACCCTTTCGCTGCTACAGACAACCTCTTTGCACTTCGTGCTGAGACTGCTTCTGTTACAGCTGTTCTGCTCGCAAACGCTTGTGCCCTAGCTGAGAGATGGTGCTCCAATCGATATGGAACATTTATCATCAGATTTTTCGAAAACTATTACGTCAAAAAATTTCTTGACTTGGTAAAGAACTGAACCTATGTTCGTTATCCGACATACTTACTGCACGGCATCAAATCAAGTAAGACATTCCACGAAATTTTAGAGATTTCGCAGAGGTAAAAACGCACTTAGCTCATACGAGGGGGGGACCCAAAAGGAACAGGACTGCGAGGGCGCTGCCACTGGTAGACGTAGTGCAGGGCTCTCACGCTAGATGGTGTTAGTAGAGACCTTCATGAAACAGGTGTGCAGACGGCGTCAGTGTAGAGCTAAACCTGCAAGTGTGGTATTGTGTTTCTCTCTGACTGTTGGTGGGTTACCTCTGCGAAGTCGTTGTGGTAACTTTAAAAGAACAAAGAGTGTGTGTGAAATTTTGTTTCCTGCTTTAAAAAAACTGCAACAGAGACACACCAAATGCTTCAGGAACCTTTCCAGTAGGACGCTATGAGCCGCACACAGGTTTTCGAGTGGTTTGGGCGCTTTAAGCGTGGTGAGATGTGTGTTGAAGACCAAGCTAGTTCTGGACGCCCTTCAACATCGCGAAATGAGGAGAACATCGAAAAGGTCAGCCAAAAGATCAACGAGGATCGCCGCCAAACGATCGACCAAATTTCAGCAGAGATAGGAATCAGTTGGAGCTCGAGCCACCGGATTTTGAGTGAGGATTTTGCACATGAGACGTGTTGCTGCTAAATTTATTCCGCGCCTTCTCACACAGGAGCAAAAAACCATCCGCATGAATGTGTGTCAGGACTTGAAAACAGAGATTGCACATGATCCAAACTTCTTGAACAAAGTCATTAAAGGTGATGAGAGTTGGTGTTAGGGGTATGGCCCAGAAACCCAGCAAGCGTCAAGCCAGTGGAGGACCCCAACTCTGCCAAACCAAAAAAAGCAAGGCAAGTGAGGTCAAATGTGAAGACAATGATCATTTTCTTTTTTGATGTTCGTGGAATTGTGCATCGGAAATTCGTACCCCCTCGCCAGACTGTTAACCAGCACTTTTACTTGGATGCTTTAAGGCGTCTGCGAAAGGATGTGAGGAGGAAACGCCTGGAACTTTGGCGATCAGGTGACTGGCTTCTGCAACACGACAACACTCCAGCACACACGGCCTTACGAGTGACCCACTATTTGGCATCTCAGAGGTGGTCTGTCGTTCCCCACGCTCCGTATTCGCCGGACCTAGCCCCGTGAGACTTTTTCCTATTTCCACGAATGGAAAAAACGCTAGAAGCGGAGCGTTATGACGATGTGGAAGCGGTAAAAACAGCTTCACAAAGAGCACTGGGCAATATCAAACATGAAGAGTTCCAAACATGCTTCCAACAGTGGGAAAAGAGACTTGACAAGTGCATCGCATGTAATGGAGAGTATTTTGAAGGTGACTGAAGTAATTTTATAAAAAGGATCATCAATAAATTTTTTATGACAACGATCCTGTTTCTTTTGGGTCCCCCCTCGTACATTGCAGTGAGTGAAATGTAGATAAGATATCCAAAATTTATTTGAAATTGAAATCAGAACGGTATGTCATTTCTTTCTTGAGTTGTTGGGTCTTACATCCGAAGGGTGGTCGTGCGCGATTCACCCATTCATGTCCTTGCACATCACGAATCATGTGGTCAGAACAATTGTCAACTCTCAAAAGGAATTCAAGAAAATAAATCGAGGTTTTCTGTAAATGGTAGCACAAAGTACGTATGTTGTATGATAAATACTGTTTTATTCGGCAGTATATGGAAGTAACTTCGCAGCAGCGGGGAGGTCGGAGATTCAGAGGAATTCAGCGTCCATAGCATTGTAGCAAAACCAAGCGGCGCGCTCACACACGTCCACAATAACTGGGGAACGGCGTAGCGGGATGTGTATAAAAAATAACCACAGCAGCAAAAGGGTTGATGTGACCTCCTGTCAAAAGCCTGAATAACCACCTTCAGCAGTACCGTGGCCACGTGCACTCAGTTTCTCGATTCAGGACGCATTGCAAAAACAGCCCAGTCGAGGTGGTCCCACAGATTTTCGATGAGGTTTAAATCCGGGGGGTTGGTGAACAGGGGAGTACAGTAACCTCACCCTGGTGCTCTTCCAGTCATTTGCGTACACTGTGAGGTGCTTCACACGTTGCATTGTCCTGTTGGTAGTTGCCATCGTGCCGAGGATAGAAAACCAGCATGTAGGGTAGACATGGTACCAAAGGACTGATGCATACTGACCTTGATTCACTGTGCCTTCCACAACGACGAGGTCATGCAGGGAATGTCACGAAAATATTCCCCTGACCATAATGCTTCCTCCTCTGGCTTGGACCTTTCCGACGATTGTTCCAGGGTATTCGCTTTCAGACATGTCACGCCAACGGCCATCTGGTCGATACTGCATAAAACGTGATTCGTCTGAAACGGCCACCTGCCACCACCCAGTTACGTCCAGCTGTGGTACTGGGGTGCGATTTCTAGCTTTCGTCACCGATGAACAGCAGTTAGCAAATGTGTACGAAGCAGGCGCCTGCTACGGAGGCCCCTATGCAGCAGCGTTCGCAGAACTCTCGTTGAGCAAACGCTGTCGATAGCTCCTTGGTTATCTGGGTGGTCAGTTGCTGAACAGCTGCTCGTCTATTCGCCCATACACGTTTACGCAGTTGTCGATGACCCCTGTCATTTATGGCCCGTGATGCACCACAGAAGCCTCGGCACCAGTTTTCGATAGCGCCATTTTGCCATGCACGGTGTATTTTAAATGTGGCGGCACATGAACAGTTTACAAAATTATCCGATTCAGAAATCCTCCACTTTTGGCGCGAAAGCCAATGATTGGCCTTTTCGATGTCAGATAAATCGCTCCATTTCCGCATTACAGCAATGACTCTACTGGTAGTTCTCCCACCTGCCGTTATTGCACGTTGACGTCGAACGTAGGCAGTGGTCACATTAATGTGACTGGGCCGTGTATACCGTAGCTGTACAATTTGTTGCATTGCCAGAATCGTTACCCAATGGAGAGCAGCCAGCATAGGAAGGAGAAGATGGACCGTAGAAGATGGGAGAGGAGGTTTGTTTGAAATTTATCCTGGTATGGGACGCCACAATGAAAGTTAACCCATTGTGCAGACTATATAAAATGTTTGAGACTGTAGTAAAATTTACCAACAACATTTATTTTTTTAAAAGAAAAACCGACATAAATTATAGTTATTGACTGAATATTGTTAACAACAAACAGTTAGGTTTAAGAGTACAATGGACAAGGATCCTGGGTGGCAGAAGTGAGTCAAGTACTCTGGCCCAAAAAATGGATAACGCGATCTGAATTGATCTGACGCTGAGCCGACTTTGATTGATGAACTGAATGATCTACTGAAGCTGAAAGCAAGTGGCGACTGAGATCTGTACGCCCTGAAAAGGCCGGAGCAGCAGCATCTTACCCTGTTTGCTTCGTGCAGCGATGTAAATTGCAGCTGGCGAGAAGTGTGCGGCAGTGTCACCTTTGAATCGATCGCGGCCACGAAAGAAATGCAAGATCTAACGGTCTAGCGGTCAGGCAGATGGATCGCAATTTACTCCCTACCAGAGGTAGATTTCAGTGTGTGACGCCCCCGTTCACTGGTCGTACTAAGGACCAATTTGGATAACTTATACGACAGAGTGCACAAGGATACCAAAAGTCAAGACTGGTAAACCAAAAACGAATAACTGTGTCCTTGGCAAACGAGTAGTCCGAGACGTTTGAAGTCACATTGTCGGTACAGTAAGAACTTCACCACAGGCTCTGCAGTCTAACTACTTGCAAGTGAAGTCAGTCTCAGGACAGTTCCCAAGCACCAACCACACATGCCAGAGCTTCGGCCAGAAGATGCTTCCAGACCAAAGTCCAGAGCCCGAGTGCCTCGCACCTCTCCAGATAAAAAATTCCGTTTTCCCGCAAAGTGCACGAACGACACCGCCTTCACCCCAAGTCGAGCCAATCACGAGGCTTTAGAGGCGCTAAATCTCCCCTCCTATACGACAGTACGAACTCATGTCGAACCAGCGCAAGAGTTAAGAAACCTGTGTCTCTGGAAAAAAAAGAAACCACCAATTACTGGCTTTTTTAAGTTTTCACGGAGGGAGAAGATGTTTTCCTCCAAAGTCGCATCGCTTCCCACGGCAACAAGTGAACAGATACAATCTTAAAAATCTTTATCTAAATCGCCTGTGCCTTGGAGCATGTTAGTCTAGCTACGACGTGTAATAAAGATTCTATCTCTAAACGTTACTCAGACGCCGGAGTTTCTTAATTCAACCGAGGTGGCTGATGGAAGTGAATCACAGGCCTATTTGCAGTATCGGTGAACACAAAAACTTGTGAAATTTTATTATGCATGGCTCTGCTCACAATGCCTGGTTTATGACTCCACTGTGTAGATGCGACCCTGCAGTCTGATGCCCCCACCCCAGCCTTCGTCAGGCGCCATTGCAGGTATACTTGCATTGTCCTACTGGAGACCTGTCTGGACTAGGGGCTGCTCTGTATGCCCTGTGTGGCTGTGGGCCCGTCCGGGAAGAATTACTGAGGAATAGGCTCGCCGCCAATTGCTTTCAACTTCCAATATGCCATTTCTATGAACTGAGAACTACAAAAATACCTCGTGCCTTTAGTGCCCTACCAGGTTCCATCAAAGTCTGCTCATTCTGTTAACTTTCTAGAGTCGCTCAAGCTGCGTAAGGTTGTAATAAAACCTTTAATAGTTTCCTATATACGAAATATAGGGTAGAGAGTAACTTGTCCTCTCTCATGTTTTCTTGTCTGTGCTATAGTGCTGACATGCATTCATGCATTTCATATCAGTCAGCAGCTTTGATACAAATTAGACATAGAAGTTATGAGGATTCGTGAAAGAACACTGTAAAGACACTCACATTAAATCATACTCATAACATGACATTATTTACACTACTAAACATTAAAATTGCTACACCACGAAAATGACGTGCTACAGACGCGAAATTTAACCGACAGGAAGAAGATGCTGTGATATGCAAATGATTAGCTTTTCAGAGCATTCACACAAGGTTGGCGCAGTGGCGACACCTACAACGTGCTGACATGAGTAAAGTTTCCAACCGATTTGTCATACACAAGCAGCAGAGTACCGGCGTTGCCAGGTGAAACGTTATTATGATGCCTCGTGTAAGGAGGACAAATGCGTACCATCACGTTTCCGATTTTGATAAAGCTCGGATTGTAGCCTACCGCGATTGCGGTTTATCATATCGCGACATTGCTCCTCCCGTTGGTCGAGATCCAAAGACTGTTAGCAGAACATGGAATCGGTGGGTTCAGGAGGCTAATACGAAACGCCGTGCTGGATCCCAACGGCCTTCTATCACTAGCAGTCGAGATGACAGGCAACTCATCCACATGGCTGTAGTGGATTGTGCAGCCACGTCTCGATCCCCAACGGATGGGGACGTTTGCAAGACAACAACCATCTGCACGAACAGTTCGACGACGTTTGAAGCAGCATGGGCTATCAGCTCGGAGACCACGGCTGCGGTTGCCCATGATGCTGCGTCACTGACAGGAGTGCCTGCGATGGTGTACTCAACGACGAACCTGGGTGCATGAATGGCAAAACGTCATTTTTTCGGATGAATCCAGGTTCTGTTTACATCATGATTGTCGCATCCGTGTTTGGCGACATCGCGGTGAACGCACATTGGAAGTGTGTATTCGTCATCGCCATAGTGGCGTATCACCTGGCGTGATGCCATGGGGTGCCATTGGTTACGCGTCTCGGTCACCCCTTGTTCACATTGACGGTAATTTGAACAGTGGACGTTACATTTCAGATGTGTTACGACCCGTGGCTCTACCCTTCATTCGATTCCTGCGAAACCCTACATTTCAGTAGGATAATGCACGACCGCATGTTGCAGGTCCTCTACAGGCCTTTCTGGATACAGAAAATTTTCGACTGTTGCCCTGGACATTCTCCAGATCTCTCACTAGTTGAAAACGTCTGGTCAATGGTGGCCTAGCAACTAGCTAGTCACAATACGCCAGTAACTACTCTTGATGAACTGTGGTATCGTGTTGAAGCTGCATGGGCAGCTGTACCTGTACACGCCTTCCAAGCTCTTTTTGACTCAATGCCCAGGCTTGTCAAGGACGTTATTGTGGCCAGAGCTGGTTGTTCTCGGTACTGATTTCTCAGGATCTATGCACCCAAATTGCGTGAAACTGTAATAACATGTCAGTTCTAGTATAATACATTTGTCCAATGAATACCCATTTATTATCTGCATTTCTTCTTGGTGTAGCAATTTTAAGGGCCAGTAGTGTATTTCTCACTTGATAAACACAACACAATAAGACTTCGCCACATTGCTATAGCACAACAACTGTTACACAGGCATAAAGTTTGATGTTACTTTATCTTATTGTCTCGATGTATAGGGCACTTTGAGAGTAAGTATCTTTGGGGATAAACAGAAATCTCAAAGCATGTTTTTTTTTCGTCCTCAAGGACAGAACAAGAGAATTCAAATACGGAATGCAAAGAGATTTTCTGTAGCACTCAGTGAAGAAACTGAATGGTGATTAGAAGGTACATTTGTTGTGCAAGAACTCATAGCTGCCGAAAGCCAGTGACACTTATTCCGAGTGCACTAAAGCCATTTTCAGCACTTCTCAAGGTCTTTCCAAACTGAGAATCTGTGTTTTCTCCGCCATTCATTAAAACTTTTAGAATTTGTTAGATACGTTCTCAAACTTCCACGATATTAATTTTTACTGATCTTACGATATTCGTGATAGGATCTAGTTCGGGTGAATTTTTATCCTAAGAATGAATTTTGAAGACGTATATAAGCAGTAAATTTGTCAGGTTTTATACCTAGTTTCACTATCTCTTTCTTTATCTGAAAATGTCAGTACTTCAACGATTTCTTGAAACTGATTATTAAATTTCTTTACAGACTTACACTTCTCAGACCCGCATGTCTCACTTACTTTTTGAAGGTTCCCAATCAGGACATTTCATTGCGTAATCCTTCAGAAGAAAGAAACTGTTTCTTTGATAGCACCAGTGGCACTTCTAACCTCTAGTAAGACGTTCAAACCACTCACATCTGAATGATATGGTTAGCACGATGATATAACCGAGCCTTCTGATATTTCTCAGAAGTTATCTTCTGCACTCCGCCAATTTTTTCAGCCATTGATCTTAACTTAGTGCCATTAGTGTGTACTAATTTTGCAAGAGTCTATTGAATAGATCTTCTTCACTCTTAGTTTTGTTTACCACAACTTTAACAATATTACTCGACTTTTCAACTGCATCTTGATGCCTTTCGAAATTAATATAAATTGTTACAGATTCTTGAAGCTTTTTGCAATTGGTGACTGGATGGGTTATATATGTACCATAATGTCTGCCAACTGACAAAACGCAGCTTTAACTGCTTTAGAATAAAGCAGCCTCGGATATAATGACAGCCAAAGCACTGGAGGTGTTTTCTTTATCCCCTCTTCTCTGTTCTTGAAATTGAAGCCGAACTAAGAGGACACAAACTGAGTCTTGGAACCAAAATCACATGTGTGGCAATCAACACTGCGGGCTTCAACCACCAAGATAAGTAATTTGAAAGAAATTAATATCATGTACTTTGTTTAGCTTATTAGTCTACTTAAGTCATATGAAGAAATTTTTCTTTACATTTGTGCACTTTCAAATTATTAAAAATGGGTGGTGTAGGTGGAGTTGTTGCTTGGGAACAAAAGGCAGATGAGACTGTAGACACAGAACAAAACGGTGATGACATGCAATCTCTAGTAAACAACGAAAATTCTCCTGCTGAAAATTGTGAAGAAGGAGCTGTAAGTGGAGATTTCACTACTGTACGCTCTATGTATTTGACTGCGGAGAATTGGGGCAAAAGCAACTTATTTTAACAACTCGCAAAATTCGTAGGAGAAAAGCTGGATAAATAGGACCGGCACATTAGGAAAACGTCGAACAAACAACTCAACACTCTACAAGGGAAAAGTTATAAGATAGACAGTGTAAGCAAAGAAGTAAAAATTAAAAACCTAATTACACAAGTTTACAACTTGAAAGAGAAACTAGCCAGTTTCAAATGTTCTGTAAATA
Organism: Schistocerca piceifrons; assembly: GCF_021461385.2. Classification (NCBI taxonomy): domain Eukaryota; kingdom Metazoa; phylum Arthropoda; class Insecta; order Orthoptera; family Acrididae; genus Schistocerca; species Schistocerca piceifrons. The sequence continues at coordinate 968,260,708 of NC_060139.1, read as the reverse complement.
CTAAGCATCAGTTGATTGACACATGTATTAGGACAGTAAACAATAAATAAAGTAAGATGGAGAACGATTTGTTATACTAAATGGAAAGAAATGATTTTAATATAATGCATAAAATGGATAAAAATGAGATGAACATCTTTGGTAAAGAATTAGCTAAAAGCAAAGTCTATTAATAGCAAGCTGGCAGATGTAGTCAGTAAAACAGGAGGAAAAATTAACAAAATCCACCACAATGTCACCCTGTTTTACCAGTGGGAAGATAATTTTGAATCTGGAATTTCTGAAACCTTTAGAATTAAATTTCTGTTGAAATTTCTGGATGGGGAAGCATTATCTTGAGTCAATCAAAATATTAACAGAGATATTATTTTCAATGAGTTTGAAAAATGTTTGTAAACCAAGCCGAAATGAAAAGTTAGTTCCTAAATGGACCTAAGATGTCTGTGTGCGAGAATTAAAAACGTTGGTACCATACACTGTATAAACAACGTCATGTACTGATTCACATTGAGCCCTTAAAGAGGAAGTTAGCAAACAAAGTCTAGTGGGGATTAGTATGTGAACCTGATTCTATTGAACCACTCTAAGATATGTAGACAAATCAAATTAGACAGAAAATGGGAGAGGAATGAGAAATAAGACATAGTCAAAGAGATAATGCTAATCACCAGAACAGATGAGTGGTTTCAGGAATATCACAGGGAATGATATAGGAGTAGAGAGCCAAGAAATTATTGAAATTATTATCAGGGTCACCCCCATGAACCATGGACCTTGCCGTTGGTGGGGAGGCTTGCGTGCCTCAGCGATACAGGTGGCCGTATCATAGGTGCAACCACAACGGAGGCGTATCTGTTGAGAGGCCAGACAAACGTGTGGTTCCTGAAGAGGGGCAGCAACCTTTTCAGTAGTTGCAGGGAGAACAGTCTGGATGACTGACTGATCTGGCCTTGCAACACTAACCAAAACAGCCTTTCTGTGCTGGTACTGCGAATGGCTGAAAGCAAGGGGAAACTACAGCCTTAATTTTTCCCGAGGGCATGCAGCTTTACTGTATGGTTAAATGATGATGGCGCCCTCTTTGGTAAAATATTCCGGATTTAAATTAGTCCCCCATTCGGATCTCCGGGCGGGGACTACTCAAGAGGACGTCATTATCAGGAGAAAGAAAACTGACGTTCTACGGATCGGAGCGTGGAATGTCAGATCCCTTAATCAGGCAGGTAGGTTAGAAAATTTAAAAAGGGAAATGCATAGGTTGAAGTTAGATATAGTGGGAATTAGTGAAGTTCGGTGGCAGGAGGAACAAGACTTTTGGTCAGGCGAATACAGGGTTATAAATACAAATTCAAATAAGGGTAATACAGGAGTAGGTTTAATAATGAATAAAAAAATAGGAGTGCGGGTAAGCTACTACCAACAGCATAGTGAACGCATTATTGTGGCCAAGATAGACATGAAGCCCAAGCCTACTACAGTAGTACAAGTTTATATTCCCAGTAGCTCTGCAGAAGATGAAGAAATTGATGAAATGTATGATGAGATAAAAGAAATTATTCAGGTAGTGAAGGGAGACGAAAATTTAATAGTCATGGGTGACTGGAATTCGAGAGTAGGAAAAGGGAGAGAAGGCAACATAGTGGGTGAATATGGATTGGGGGAGAGAAATGAAAGAAGAAGCCGTCTGGTAGAATTTTGCAGAGAGCATAACTTAATCATAGCTAACACTTGGTTCAAGAATCATAAGAGAAGGTTGTATACATGGAAGAATCCTGGAGATACTAGAAGGTATCGGATAGATTATATAATGGTAAGACAGAGATTTAGGAACCAGGTTTTAAATTGTAAGACATTTCCAGGGGCAGATGTGGACTCTGACCACAATCTATTGGTTATCAACTGTAGATTACAACTGAAGAAACTGCAAAAAGGTGGGAATTTAAGGTGATGGGACCTGGATAAACTGAACGAACCAGAGGTTGTACAGAGTTTCAGGGAGAGCATAAGGGAACAACTGACAGGAATGGGGGAAAGAAATACAGTAGAAGAAGAATGGGTAGCTCTGTGGGATGAAGTAGTGAAGGCAGCAGAGGATCAAGTAGGTAAAAAGACGAGGGCTAGTAGAAATCCTTGGGTGACAGAAGAAATATTGAATTTAATTGATAAAAGGAGAAAATATAAAAACGCAGTAAATGAAGCAGGCAAAAAGGAATACATACGTCTCAAAAATGAGATCGACAGGAAGTGCAAAAGGCTAAGAAGGCATGGCTAGAAAACAAATGTAAGGATGTAGGGGCTTATGTCACTAGGGGTAACATAGATACTGCCTACAGGAAAATTAAAGAGACCTTTGGAGAAAAGAGAGCCACTTGTATGAATATCAAGAGCTCAGATGGAAACCCAGTTCTAGGCAAAGAAGGGAAGGCAGAAGGGTGGAAGGAGTATATAGAGGGTAAATACAAGGGCGATGTACTTGAGGACAGTATTATGGAAATTGAAGAGGATGTAGATGAAATGGGAGATACGATACTGCATGAAGGATTTGACAGAGCACTGAAAGATCTGAGCCGAAACAAGGCCCGCCGGAGTAGACAACATTCCATTTGAACTACTGACAGCCTTGGGAGAGCCAGTACTGACAAAACTCTACCATCTGGTTAGCAAGATGTATGAAACAGGCGAAATACCCTCAGACTTCAAGAAGAATATAATAATTCCAATCCCAAAGAAAGCAGGTGTTGACAGATGTGAAAATTACCGAACAATCGGTTCAGTAAGCCACAGCTGCAAAATACTAACACGAATTCTTTACAGACGAATGGAAAAACTAGTAGGAGTCGACCTCGGCGAAGATCAGTTTGGATTCCGCAGAAATGTTGGAACATGTGAGGCAATACTAACCCTACGACTTATCTTGGTAAATAGATTAAGGAAAGGCAAATCTACATTTCTAGCATTTGTAGACTTAGAGAAAGCTTTTGACAATGTTGACTAGAATACTCTCTTTCAAATTCTAAAGGTGGCAGGGGTAAAATACAGGCTATTTACAATTTGTACAGAAACCAGATGGAAGTTATAAGAGTCGAGGGACATGAAAGGGAAGCAGTGGTTGGGAAGGGAGTGAGACAGGGTTGTAGCCTGGCCCCGATGTTATTCCATCTGTATATTGAGCAAGCAGTAAAGGAAACAAAAGAAAAATTCGGAGTATGTATTAAAGTCCATGGAGAAGAAATAAAAACATTGAGGTTGGCCGATGACATTGTAATTCTGTCAAGACAGCAAAGGACTTGGAAGAGCTGTTGAACGGAATGGACAGTGTCTTGAAAGGAGGATATCAGATGAACATTAACAAAAGCTAAGCAAGGATAATGGAATGTAGTCGAATTAAGTCGGGTGATGCTGAGGGAATTAGATTAGGAAATGAGATACTTAAAGTAGTAAAGCAGTTTTGCTATTTGGGGAGCAAAATAACTGATGATGGTTGAAGTAGAGAGGATATAAAATGTGGACTGGCAATGGCAAGGAAAGCGTTTCTGAAGAAGAGGAATTTGTTAACATCGAGTATAGATTTAAGTGTCAGGAAGTCGTTTCTGAAAGTATTTGTATGGAGTGTAGCCATGTATAGAAGTGAAACATGGACGATAAATAGTTTGGACAAGAAGAGAATAGCAGCTTTCGAAATGTGGTGCTACAGAAGAATGCTGAAGATTAGATGGGTAGATCACATAACTAATGACGAGGTATTGAATAGAATTGGGGAGAAGAGGAGTTTGTGGCACAACTTGACAAGAAGGAGGGACCAGTTAGTAGGACATGTTCTGAGGCATCAGGGGATCACAAATTTAGCATTGGAGGGCAGCGTGGAGGGTAAAAATCGTAGAGAGAGAGACCAAGAGATGAATACACTAAGTAGATTCATAAGGATGTAGGTTGCAGTAAGTACTGGAAGATGAAGAAGCTTGCACAGGATAGAGTAGCATGGTGAGCTGCATCAAACCAGTCTCAGGACTGAAGACAACAACAACAGTTATCAGGGTGGTATTAATAGGAGGGTGAACCACTGGAATGTACGAGCAGCTATGATAATAGGGAACAGACGGAGAAGCAGACGATGGGAAAGATGCAACAAACAATTTGATAACAGGAGGATAGAAAATAGAGGGAATGGTCAGTAAAACCAGGGGACATCCCATTGGGATCCTGTGTGCTTGGGGCGCGAAAAATGCATAAAAGTAATACTAATGGTTACAGATGAGGAGGAAGAAATGCCTCACAAATGAGACTCGCCTGTCGGAATAATAGGAGAGTATAGCAGGTTAATAGAATTAATTTTGATAGGGAGCACAGGAAAACTATACTAAGTGAAATGAAAGATCAGGAAAACAGAAGTCAGGATATTGAAGAGAACTGGGTGAAAATGCTTTTGGCAAACCTTTTTGATGGATCAAATAGCCAGTCGGTGACAGTAGAAGAGAAAGAGAATAATTATTGTGAAGAATATGGAATTACAAGATTAATGTGAGATGAAAATGTAGAGACGGGTTGTGAAACATTTATTGCTGGGGTTGAATGAATTGAAAATGAGGATCATGTACTGAAAGGGGAATAAAAGAGGACAAATAGTAGTTGCAAGAAGAATATTGAGATAATTAACTATGTTTACTGATTATAATGAAGAAATAGAGACAGATAATTATGTTTCAGATGGTAACGTTAATAGTGAGGTTTCTGATAATGAAGAATGGGAAGATGTTTTACTTTGTAAAGACATAAGTGAAACTGTGTCCACTTGTATTGGTGTAAAAGAGCAAAGTGAACTTACCAGAGACAAAATCTTAAAGGTCACTTGGAAGCATGATAATCACATTGGCGGTTAAGAACGTAATGTTCTTAAAGAGGTTTGTTAGGTTTTATGCTCAAATTTTGGGGTGGATTCTAAAACAAATAATGAGTAAATAGGCTGTAATGAAACTTTGGGGGCTCTGTAATAGTCAGCAGAAGAAGAGTTAAAAAAAAGGGTAAGGAATTCAATTTAAAGAAATAGGAAAAGGTTTGTCAGATGAAAGTCTGAATAAAGGTGTAAGTGATGTGCAAGGTAGTCAATACATTTCTTAACAAACAGATAATTCGAAAGGAAATGGCCTGCTTGGCACTGGAAGTCCAGTAAGTGGAATCTTGGAAAAGTTATGGGATAGGAAAAAGAGTGACTAAAATTTTATAGAATTTTCACCAACTGGGATTAAAGTCATACGTGCTATAGGGAAGTATAGTAAGCCTGTGCAAAACTGAAGTTTTGTTATCATTTAAAATTAATAATATTTATTTTGCATAGGGCAGCTCATTGGTGAAGACCTGAAAGAAAGTTTTACTTTAGGAATGCACTGGGCAGTGTGACGACCGTCTGGGATTCGTGACATCACACACAAAGGAAATTATTACATACACATTTTATTTTTTAATTTATCAGCATGATTCTTTCTCTCAGGGATATTGTCCTTTTTTTTATTTGCATAAGTAAATGTGAAACGGTTTCTTGAAGGGCCTCAGTTATTCATGTACCAACTTTAGATTTTGAACATGATGACTAAAATATAGTTGCCGTTAACTGAATTGAATGTAATTTTGTTAATCTCTCTTTATTGAGTGCAAAGCAAGGCTTGAGAGAATTTCGATTGTTGCTTACTGAACTCATGGAATCTGTATAATTTAAAAATTAATTATCTGTTGCAATTTTAAAAGGTTCATACAACGAAATCTCTCGCATTTACATTTACTGTTAACACTTTGATAAATAAATTAATAGTTCGGCGCATAATGGCCGCCCAGAGCCTGCATCGGAAGATGAGCTTCTCACAGCGCAATTACTGAAAAAATGCTTATTAAAAGTAATTAGCCACTGTGAGCATTTGAGGTGACAACTATTACAAAGAAATTCATTTTGTAATAATAATAACAAGTTTATTTTAGCAATAAATACAAATAACTTACTTAGAATATGTGTAGCCGCTCAATGGCTGCCTTCCATATACCGAAACAAAACCGTGTGTGTCTCATAAAATGCGTCCTTCCTCCTCGGCCGTACAATCGCGTCTCTTTCGATCCTTTTTTATTTTCATAGACATTAAATTATCTCTGCATATCAGATGTTTCAAGAACATTAACTATATCTTTTACACTAATTATATTCATAAAATACGTAAACTACGATTTACAACCGCTAAAAATGTCAGTATTTATGTGACGTACCGTCACAACAGTAAAAGCAAAAGTTGCGGATACATGAAGTTATCATTCACAGACCTGAAAAGTGGAATTTGCTTTGAAACAGAAGTAGTAATGATAAATAACATCAGTAGCCACATCAAGGAGGTGGAAAAATTGGATGAAAGTGATTTTTATGAGGAAAATGTCGTTTTTTGTAATGATGATACAGTAAATTATACATATAGTGAATTGGTAATGGACAATGTAGGAGATGCTGAGAAGTTGAACTCAAAGGAAAAAGAGGAACAAAAAATGAAGAAAATATGGAGAGTAAGAATTTATACATGCAAGTTAAAGTTGAGAACATACAGTCCGTTCACTATGAAGCCTGGTGTTGTATCAGTTTGGAAAGGAAAGTGCTGTAAAGGAAACTACAGATGCAAAAAGTGCAAAATAAAAGTGGAAAGTGGTAGTCGATACAGCACCCTGTCTGCTAGTAGTCTCAAAATGTGACAGGGGAGTAAGACTTGTTTTAACTCCAGACATTTAAATAAATATTAAGAGAGTGAAATAGACACCTAGAAAACATAGATGCATTATTAAACAAATTTGAAGATTTTAAATATATAGCTGCCTTGGATTTGACTTGCGGATTACATCAAATTGTATTGGATCCTGACTCAAAAAAGTACTCAGCATTTTTGTATAATGGGAGATGTTTTTAGTACTGTACAGAAAGTACTCAGCATTTTTGTATAATGGGAGATGTTTTCAGTACTGTACAGAAAGTACTCAGCATTTTTGTATAATGGGAGATATTTTCAGTACTGTATAGTACCATTTGGGCTAAGTGTTTCTGTGGCAGAATTTATTTGTGCAGTAGACTTTGTCTCAGGAAGTGAACTTTTGACAAAGTTGACTACCTATATGGATGACATTTTGATAACTGGAAAAATAGGGGTGGCACACATCTTGCAATCTTAAGAGAAGTTGAGGAAAGGGTGAATTACATTAAAAGCAGAAATGTGTAAATCTGCTGTGAGACAACTAAATTTTCTTGCCCACAGCACAAGGGGAGAGGATATTTTGCCTGACAGTGATAACATCTTAGTTCCAGCAAATTTCTCAAAACAAAGATCAAAGAAAGAATTACGATCACTTTTTGTGTTCGCTAATTTCTATAGAAAATAAGTAAAAGCAGAGGTGCTGAATGTACTATGTTTCAACAAATTTTTAAGAAAAATATATTATGGTAGTGGAGTGAGGTATGACATGTAGATTTTGATGAGATAAAGAAACAACATTGTAAAAGTGAAATAGTACACAGACCTCATTTTTCATTACCATTTTGTTTGATGACAGATATGAGTGATTCTGGATTAGGAGTTCACCTGTTCCAAGGGAAGATAGCTAACGGGGAAATAGAACATTATTAAATTGCCTTTGCTATCAGAACGCTTTAGAAAGATGAAAAGGATTACATAGTTACTAAGAAAGAACTTTTGGCCATTGTATGGGGATTTATGAAATTCTGGAATTATATACTTGGACACAAAATCATTGCATATTTTGTTCGCAAAGTTCTATGTTGTATGCAGAAATAAACTGTACCATAGCAGGCTATCTACAACAGTTTGATCATATAGCAAAACTGTCATTAAAAAATTCCCTCAGGATGATGCACTTCCTATTGTGTATCATGCATGTGGGAAGGGTGAAATTCACTTTCACCTTCTCGTGTTTTTGTCACATTTTCTCATACTGATCTTTGTGTCTGTCTTATGCAATTCTTTCTACTAATAACTATTTATCTATCTGTGTTACATGTTCAGTTGTATATAAACTACTAAGAGTACAAGCTAGGATGGAAGAATGACAGAGCAGGTTTGGCAGTGATCAGAATCAAATTTTTGTCAGTCCATAAAGTTGCACAGAGAAATTCTTCATATGAAAGTTTGTATCATTTAACAATATTTACATTGCATAGTAGTTACAATGAATATCACGGTAATTAGTTAGTTGAGTTTGTGCAAAAACAACAAGAATGAAGAAAGTAATATATAAATAAATGTTCAGGGTAATTGTCGCTTTCCTGAATAAGTTGTTGAGACCAATTCTGTACTACAGTCTGGCAAACTACTTGGAACGCCCGCACACTGTCAAATTTAGCTATGATATATTACACCTATGGAAACATCACTATCACTAAAGCTACATCATGTGACATTCAAATATTTCATCTCCTGTTAACAATACATTGTATCAAGATATACTATATAGCTTCCTTACTGGTATTTGAATCCTCTTTCCTTGTTGTGTATGTCACTGCATCCACCAACAATCAATGATTTTCATCACTGCATTCACTGTTGGTATAAAAGGAAGAGTAGTTGATTTCATTTTTAAAATTTCTTACCTTTACGCCATGATGTGTTTGTTCATTTACAATATTATACATTAAACAAGTTATTATATAATCCTTTTTAAAAGATACTTGCAAGAGATATACTGTATCCTAATTGTTTATCTGTTTGAAACACAATTCACATTTGTCTTTATCTGGTTATGTTATGTTGGGCTATTACCTAACATCAATACTGCACAACTAAACAACATATATGAGATACAACATTTCAATTATACACTTAGGAAATGTAAAATACATTTTTGTACACACCTATGTGAAGCTTACACATGAAGTATGACAGATAATCTAAACTACACCTGAGAATCGCAATACATAGTCTTGGAATGCTGCCACACAATATATTAATATAAATTCTGATTGTTGTTCAGCACTATGTCCCTTCTATATATATATATATATATATATATATATATATATATATATATGTGTGTGTGTGTGTGTGTGTGTGTGTGTCTGTGTGTCTGTCTGTGTGTGTGTGTGTGTGTGTGTGTGTGTGTGTGTGTGTGTTTTATTGTGTGTGTGTGTCATCTAGACCTTTTATTAAGCTTTATTAGCAGGGTGTAAGAAGTAAGAGAAAAGAGAGAGATTGGTTCAGTATTGCAAACTTGACCACTACACATTATTGGAAACCATTGTGCATATTTATTAAAGGGCATCTTCTCTACAGAACAAGTTACATTACAAATGTTTATTTGTGAAAACCAGATTTTGGTTTTATAGCCCATCATAATTGGCACGAGATGTAGAGGAACAAACAGCAGTATCTACATCGATTTCTACAAAATGACAACCCTCTGTGTAGTACCAGCAATATGAATCTACTTACCTCTATAGCAGTGACATGCATGTCAGCTAGTACGATACGATCTGAAATACACTGAAGTGACAAAGAGATTGATATAGGCATGTGTATTCAAATACAAAGATTCGTAAACAGCCATAATACGGCGCTGAAGTCGGCAACCCTATATATGACAACAAGTGTCTGGCGCAGTTGTTAGATCGGTTACTGCAGCTACAATAACAGGTTATCAAGCTTTAACTGACTTTGAACGAGGTGTTATAGTCGGCACACGAGCGATGGGACACAGCATCTCCGAATCAGCGATTAAGTGGGGATTTTCCTACAACCAATTCACGAGTGTACCATGAATATCAGGAATCCGGTGAAACATCAAATCTCCGACATCGCTGCAGTCGAAAAAATATTGCTCAAGAATGGGAGCAACGACGACTGAAAAGAATCGTTCAGCGTGACAGAAGTGCAACCCCTCCGCAAACTGCTGCAGGTTTCAATGCTGGACCATCAACAAGTGTCTGCGTACGAACCATTCAACGAAATATCATCCGTATGGGCTTTCGGAGCCGAAGGCCCACTCGTGGAACCTTGATGACTGCACAACACAAAGCTTGAAGTTTCGCCTGAGTCCGTCAAGACCGACATTGGGCTGTTGATGACTGCATTCATGTTGCCTGGTCAGATGAGTCTCGTTTCAAATAACATCGAGCGGATGGACGTGTACGGATATGGAGACAACATCACGAATCCATGGACCCTGCATGTCAGCATGGCACTGTTAAAGCTGCTGGAGGCTCTGTAACGGCGTGGGACGAGTGCAATTGGAGTGATTTGGGACCCTTGATATGTCTACATACGACTCTAATAGATGACACGAATGTAAGCATCCTGTCTGATCACCTACATCAATCCACATCCATTGTGAGAAATTCCATCAGGACAATACGACACCCCACATGTCCAGAATTGCTACAGAGTGGCTCCAGGAACACTCTTCTGAGTTTAAAATCTTGCGCTTGAGTATAACTCTGATGCCTTATGCCTTGTAACATGCTGTTCAGATGAGGTCTCCACCCCCTCGTACTCTTACGGATTTATGGAGATCCAGGCAGGATTCAAGTTGTCAGTTCCTTGCAGCACTACTTCAGACGTTATTCGAATCCATGTCACGTCGTGCTGCGGCACTTCTGCGTGTTCATGGGGGGCTTTATACGATATTAGGCAGGTGTACCCGTTTCTTTGGCTCTCCAGTGCATCACCTATCACATAGTTTCCCGGTGTTCATGTATGTTACTGCTGTTAAATCTTGGGTAGTAACACTTCAAATCCTACTATGTAATCACTGCCATGGAGGTACGTAATATAAGTGGACTTATATTACTGCTACTATACATACAGTTCTCATTTCATAGAAGTCAGTGTACATCCAGCTCTTTGTTCCACTGTATCAAATACCCCTAAGAGTTGCAAATCACAAAACAGATTTTGCTAAATAATGCCTTCTAGTGCAGCTCATGGTGTATAGAACCTGTCCTTTAATAAACATCTGGAAGCTTCAGAGCATCAAGTATTCAAGATTTTTACTTGTGTATATGTTGAATTGTAGCTAACTAAATGTCTGCAAGAAAACGTATCAATCTTACAGGGACCAGCGATAAGGGATGTTACCTTTCATGCACATAACTGTAGTTCATAATGAACTTTCTCTTTTATTTTGTCTTCACATAATCTCATTGCCTGTTTTCTACTGGAGCTTCTATCTATGTTGTCAATCACCTATAAAAATACCATGCACTATGTAAGGGCTCCAGTTGTCATAAAAAGTGATCTGATTTGTATATAATTTTTCCAGAACCAAACGACTTTTGGTACGCTAGAGTAGTCAGATACCTGTTGTGATGAAAGAAGGATGTATTTATTTAGGAAATGTTAAAGTTTTGGATGTTTGAAATGTATTTTTGGTGGAATTCAGATATTCGTCACTAAGTAACTGAGTAAGCGTATAATACTTTGCGCATCATATTTTCTGTCTACACATTTTGTTCTAAAATTTTGCTGTTCATCTTAAAACGTATACTCATTACCAGCTCACTATTGATCTGATATTAGACTACCTGTGTCTCTCTGAGTAATAAAATATCCTAAATCGTTTACTTAATTCACCTAGCACGCTGAGTAGGTACGCATTCCAATCCTGTTCTTGTGAAGAATTCCAGGGCACTGAATAAGCAGTTAAGTACATACCTGAGTTACACCACTTATCTGAACTGTTTGTATTTTTTGAGCCTAAATTGCAACAAGCTTATACCACTTTGACTGTGAAGATATAACAATGCATTTAGTACAAGACGTTATTTCCCGACTGAGATACCTCTAAGATAGTTATACAACCATTGTTGTGCATCTTCAAAGAATGAGACTTCTCAGAGAAATTAACAGCGGTTTCAAATTAGTTATACCTCTAGTATTTTCAGTTCCAATCGCCTACAAATGTTGTCACTACTCTAGTTCGTTTTATAACTATCTTTACATATGTTTTATACTATTCTACATCGCTTTATAGAGCTCACATTTTTCAGCAGGAAAATGCTCGCCTATACATAGTCATGACTGAACTGTTTGCGTGATGTTGAGGTATTCATGCCATCTGTAAGATCCCCAGATCTACTTTTGACGGAACATGTATGGGACCAACTTGGATCTCAAATGAGTCCAGTTGTGAGTATACACGATGTCCATGATCACTTACAAGAGGTACCGGCCAACTTAGCTCACGAGAGGGTAAATCAGGTTTATGACACCAATTCCAATTGAATTAGTACATATACCCAGGCCAGAATGTGCAACGTCATGTTGATAAATGGGCTCATAATTTCTGTTTTTCTGGAGCACAGCACTCCATGGAAGGTGAATCACCTTTTGTGGGTGGACTGAAGAAGAAGAGAATCAAAAGTGGTTGATTTGTGGATATTGCAGCATTCATCCAGCCAGTCAAATAGAGAACCACAATTACGCCTTTTTCAAACTCTGTTAAATGTTAGTAACGCTGTCTCACACATGTACGCATCATCTCCGTATTCTCCATATCGATCATTCAAAACCTAGTAAGAGCATTACACTCTGGTGGTCACAGAGAATAGCAACTCTAATCATTTACATAGCCGCCAGTGGTGTGTACATATACAAAGACAGGTTGACATCAGACCACGTCTTCTGGGTGCTTCAAATTCTTGTCAGACAGAGTTCTTCCTCAAATTAAAGAATTTGCTTAAAACTGGTGGACTTCTCTTTTCCAGAGATGCTGTCTTTGCCTGTGCTAGTCTTTTTCTAATGTCTCCCTTGCTTCGTACATCAAACATTATCTTGCTTCCATGGTAGCCGAATTCCTTTAGTTCTCCTACTATGTGGTTCCTTATTTTGATGTTAAATTTCTCGCTGTTCTTATTTCTGTACTCCTCATTACTTTCACCTTTCTTTGATTTACTCTCAGCCCATAATCTGTGCTTATCAGATGGTTCATTGCGATTTGTACATACTGTAATTCTTCCTCGCCTCCACTAAGGATAGCAAAGTTATGACTGAAACTTAGCGCTGATAGTAGTTCACTCTGAATTTTAATCTGAACCAATCTTTTGCTTCTGTCATACCTTCTTCCATGTGAAGATAGAACGGAAACGCGTCTTCCCTGTCTCATAATGCTTTCCAATCCGAGCTCTTCGTCTTCCATTCTTACTGTGGGTTCTTGGTTCTTATACATATTGTATAGCATCTGACTATTCCTTTAAAGTATATTTATTTCTCTGAGAATTTCGAACATCTCGCCCCATTTTGCATTACCGTACACTATTTCTAGGTTGTCAGATTATGTGAACTTGTCTTGCTCTCTCTTAAACCTTGCATCCAAGATGAAGCGTAACGTCAAAACTGCCACTCAGGTGCGTTTAACTTTCCTTAAGTCAAGGTGTCAATTATCTTACAGATCCTCAGTTTTCTTTGCCTTCTTCTGTTTGTTGTTATTACCAGCAAGTTTAATGCATGATGTGGTGAAAATAAAAGTCTAGACCGCAATGATGTTCCGACTTTAAGTTAAGGTCATAGTCAGATGTGTGACCCTTGTGGCTGGTGCTGGTGCTCCTCAGCTGTTCTCATGGTAGTGCGCTATGGAAGTCGCCAACGAAGTTACAGCGCTTCTTCGAGAAAGAGTTTCACACAGTTCCAACAAAATATGTACCGACAGCTTTTGAAGAAAGGGAAAGTGCTCAACTTGTGTTAGTATACAGAGGACTTCATATGCAGTGCACCAATTTGTACTGGACCTCGTTTGAAAAGTGGAAGATTCGGAACTGAAAGGAATACACGCAGGTAGATTCTGTGTAACTAAAAATATCTTAGTGGAAATGTTTAGATCCCTAAACTGGAATTAAAAAGGAGGATATATATATTAATAGAACGTCACAGAACCATCTTCTTATGCTAAAATCGAACTGTTTGTTTCTATTGTAGATAAACATCAACAAAGAACGGAACAATTTAACAATGCAAGTTTGAAGCTAGTTCTGAAAATCAATTATACAAGACCAAAACAACATATAATGAACACGTCGAAAGGACGATTGTACAAAAATGACAGTAGGGTCATAGAATGACTTGAAGAGCTTTCATTATTATTATCATTACTATTATTATTGGTTCTGTAACGCAAAGGCCGCTAATGAGCATGCAAAGCGTCTACCTGATGCGAGATTTTCTCTGGTACCACACTTCTTTCATCTTCTTATTTTCTTCCTTTCTTCCCACCAAGTTATTACTGTCTTGAAGCTGTTGTGCTCTTGACTCACTTTCCACATGAGTACTTTGTGGTTGGATGTTTCTCAAAAAATGGTTCAAATGGCTCTGAGCACTATAGGACTTAAATTCTGAGGTCATCAGTCCCCTAGAACTTAGAACTACTTAAACCTAACTAATCTAAGGACATCACACACATCCATGGCCGAGGCAGGATTCGAACCTGCGACCGTAGCGGTCACGCGGTTCCAGACTGTAGCGCCTAGAACCGCTCGGCCGGATGTTTCTCGGTGTTGTTTATGTGAGTCCGTTATGCCAGCATCTTTCAGGTCTTTTCAGACTTCGGTGGTCCACTTCTTGTTTTTAGTGCTTTCTATATACTCCAAGATCTGTTTCGTTCGTCAGGTGTCCACTATCCTCTTGATACGCCAGTAAAACTTCAGTTGACATTTCTTCATGTCATGTACTTTGTTAAAATCTGTCCAGTCTCTTAGCATTCTATAGCCTTCTCTTGTCTTATTAGGCTCTACGATATTGCTGATAATTTTCCTCTCCAGTTTCTTGATTTTTCTAGTACACGTTTCCGATCGGTGTGGAACGATTCTGATGCGTTTAAAACTTCTAGCTTGGTGAGACTGGTGTAATGACGCCACTGGAATGCGCCGAGTGGTATGGACAGAGTCCTCACTGTGCAGTAATGGCTACCTCAAGACAGATGCGGCTACAGGTTGCGTAACAAGTTGTGTCTTCCGTTGGGTAGCTAACACGTTTTTGGCGGCAACAATCCACAAAAAGGCAACTATTTCCAGACCAAAAGGAGGGAACTACTCCACTTCTGACACCTAGCGTACAGGGGAAGGCGGTTATAGATGTTAACGTGGACATACTGTATATTTGCATTACAGAACAAGAACCACACAGATACGTTGAAAAGCCTTGTTGATGTTTATTACCTCTTAAAAGGGACTCAATTGCATTACTGGATAAGAACCACAGAGATCTGGTAAAAAGACTTTTTGGTATTCATAAATCTTTAAACCATACAGATGGTGCTAATAGGGGAGCCGCTGTCCGTTTGGAGGTGGCCAAAGTTCCAAATGGAACATAGGAGATCAGGAGATGGACACGTAAGCAGATCGGAAGCCAGCAGCCAGGACGGCGAGCCTTTTGCCTCAGCCTTTGGCTACCCATGTCCATAACTCTACGTGACACCTCCCTACACTTCAATGGTCGAGGAGGGCGACCGACACTCTGCCAAGGCGTCCATCCGTCAGCAATCCTTACAGTGAGTACCATGCTTAGGCCAGCAGTTCGTGCTACAACGGTGCGCAGGCTGTGAGCGACATCCGCAGCAGCAGACACAAAGCAAAGAAGTTAATAAAATGGTTCAAATGACTCTGAGCACTATGGGACTTAACATCTGAGGTCATCAGTCCCTAGAAGTTAGAACTACTTAAACCTAACTAACATAAGGTCATCACACACATCCATGCCCGAGGCAAGATTCGAACCTGCGACCGTAGCGGTCGCGCGGTTCCAGAGTGAAGCACCTAGAACCGCTCGGCCACTCCGGCCGGCGAAGTTAATCCAGGAATTTAAAAAAAATTAATTAATTCACCCCCATTCCCTCCAAACGGGTAGCCCCTACACATAGATGTTTCCAGTCTTCCAGAACGCCCTAGTCATCTTTTGATTTCTCTGTTCTCGACCTTCTTGATTTATCTCATTTGTCTGTATCATCCCCAAAATATATTTGAATTTGTTAACCCCTCTTGATCTCTATTTTCTCGTGATCTTTCTCGGTTTGACATGTGTTCTGTTTTCTCGAAGAAGATTTTTAGTCTTACCTTTTCAGCCCTCTCCTTCAGGACTTCGATTTGCTGCAGTTTACAGTTGTTTTGCGTTATCCTTGAGTATTACGAGATCATCAGCAAATGCCAGATAGACAATATCTAGTCATCTAGTTTTCCTTCATACCCTGGTTGTTTTACGAAGCTCCTGTGCCTTCAATTCTTTATCCCATTAGCTGTCAGCATTGTCTAATAGTATACTGAGCACTAGTGGTGAAATGCCACTGCAATCTTTGACACACGTTCTAACCTCGAATGACTCTGATAACTCACTCATGAATTAAATTTGGATTTGTCGTTTGTTAGTGTCTGTTTGATAACGTCCACTGTCTTATCGCCGGGACCCCTCTCCTCCATTTCTTTAATCAGTGACGAATTTACCTATAGAGTCATGTGCCATTTCGAAATACACAAAGCTTCACACAGTCTCGCTGCCTCCCATCCCTTCCTATTGTCTTTAAAATGCGTACAAGTTCTCCACAGGATCTTCGGAGCTTGGAGCCTGCTTACAAGGGAAACTCCCCATCGCACCCCCCTCAGATTTAGTTGTAAGTTGGCACAGGGATAGGCCTTGAAAAACTGAACACAGATCACTCGAGAAAACAGGAAGAAGTTATGTGGAACTATGAAAAAAATAACCAAAATATACAAACTGAGTAGTCCATGCGGAACAGAGGCAACATCAAGGACAATGTGAGCACAGGATCGCCGTGGTCCCGTGGTTAGAGTGAGCAGCTATGGAACGAGAGGTCCTTGGTTCGAGTCTTCCCTCGTGTGAAAATTTTACTTTCTTGATTTTCGCAAAGTTACTATCTGTCCGTTCATTCATTGATGTCTCTGTTCACTGTAATAAGTTTAGTGTCTGTATTTTGCGACCGCACCGCAAAACCGTGCGATTAGTAGACGAAAGGACGTGCCTCTCCAATAGGAACCGAAAACATTTGATCGCAAGGTCATAGGTCAAACGATTCCTCCACAGGAAAACACGTCTGATATATTGTATACGACACTGGTGACGGCATGTGCGTCACATGACAGGAATATGTTGTCGACCCATCTAACTTGAACACTTGGCGAATGGGTAAAAAGTTTCTTCTACCTTGCCCGATTTAGGTTTTCTTGTGGATGTGATAATCACTCCCAAAAAAGTGATTAAAACATAAGAGTTTGTCACATAAACTGCAACAAATGAATGAAACAGTTTCACAGTCGCACAGTTTTCCCTGTGCTCTGTCAAAACATATGTTTTTTACGTTTTCATATGTTTCCGTGTGTAGACCGTCAAATCCTGTATATGTCCAAGCAAATCTGAACATGCCCTGGAATTTTGGAGGGCGAAGTTGATTATGTGTGAGTGCCTGAACTTTGATAATTGTCTGAAAATAAAAAATTAAACTTTTCACTCGAGAGAATATTTGAACCTAGGACCTCTCATTCTGCAGCTGCTCACGCTAACCACGGGACCACGGCGCTCGTAAGCTCAGACGTTCCTTGATGTTGCCTACCATGCACGTGGACTACTCAGTTTGTATATTTTGTTTATTTTTTTCATAGTTCCACACAACTTCTTCCTGTTTTCTCGATTGATCTGTGTTCAGTTTTTCAAGCCTATCCCTGTGCCAACTTATAACTAAATCTGAGGGGGGTGCGATGGGGAGGTTCCCTTGTTAGTATTCTACCATTTTTCCATTTTTGGCAGATGAAACTGTCCAATCTAGCAGATACTTAGACAGAATTTATTATGTGACTGACTGTAAAAATATACTTCTGTAATTGTTAATGTTGGTCCTACAGCCTTTCTTGTGTACTGGGTCTATAACTGCGCAGTTGTATTCTTATGATATCATTTCGATCTCCCATGTGCTTTGTATGATGATTTCCAGCCCATTTTCCCTTAGCATTTCAGGCACAGAGACATCTTCTCCTGGCGTTCCACTGTTTCTAGCTTTCATGATTTGTCACTTGATCTCCCAGTCCTCTGCTGCTTTCACTTATGATTTTCTTGATCTCTTGGCACTTTGGGACGCTCCAAGGCGGTTCAGGATACTTCAGTAGTTCGCCAGTGTCTCTCTCGTTTCTTGTTGTTCGGTATCAGCTCTCCATTCTTTCTGTCTGCAACATAGATTTTGTGTGTTGCTATCATATGATTTTGGTTTTAAGTGTCTTATGGAAGTCTCTCATGTTACAGTTTTGAAATCCTTTTTTATTCCTTTTAATTGATTCTTTTCACAGTCTCTTTTGACGTTGTCGCCTTTAAGCACGTTGCCACGTTAACTTCGGTTTTGTCGCTGTTCCAGTTGTTGTATGCTCAGTTACTTTATCACATGTGTCATTCCACCATGGATCTCTCGTCTTTTTGACTAGAGGAATTCTCTCTTTTGCTTTTACCGATTACCTTCTCTTTGAATTCTTCCCACGATCTGTAGGTCTCTTCCTTCCATTCCTATATCATGCTTGATGATTTTAATTTTTTCGTATCGAAATTTCATATCACTGTGGTCTTCTTACTCATTCCATTTGGTTTCAATCTGATTTAGGCTTTAGTGTGATACTGGTCATAATTTTTATATTTATGGTATTTTTGTTTTAGATATGTTGATTATGCATTGTTTTAGTTTTATATAACGATTCGGAGGCAGGCAAAATAAGCAAAGAGAATCGTAAAAATTACCTGAAGCGTTTTTGGTAAACTTATGACTTGTCTGACATGGAAAGTATGTAGTACCACTTTGATCTATAGCAGTGGGACATTGGCTCTCAGTATATAAAACATCCTAAAATTGAGAGTTGTTCAGGGAGCAGTGTGAAAATGCAAGTATCGAATATGTAGTAGACTAAAGTAACGAAATGGATCGAAGGACCGGCAACCGAGGAGTCCACAGTTATGGCTGTAACTAATATCAAACTGAGACTGATAGGACATACACTGGACAGAGCATAGATCAAAGTAGTGCATTGCTAGATACGAAGATTCAAGACGACGCTGAGAGACTGACTTAATGGTAGGCAGATGATGAATAATAAAATATCGACAGCTGGTATTTTTTGCGATCATCTCAAAGCATTTTACCACTTAGATGATATTACTCTTTAACAAACGCGTAGGTTTTACGGAACTGATGTCTTTACAAACAACTAGTTTCCTTCATACTTTACAAACAAATAGCAAAAAGCTGTACTGAATAATTCGAATAATGTTGGAAGCAGAGAAAACATAGTGACTGAGGAGAAATCACGAAGGGAGTCTTGTAGGGTCCAGCCCTATTCCTTATTTATTTGAATGACTTTCTCCTAAGTATCCATCAAGCGGAATTTATACTTTTTGCTGACGATACTAATTTTATAATAAATGTCTCTAGAGAGAAAACAACAGAAGAAAATAATACTAATATTTCTCAAAGGATTATTAAGCTGTTCTTTGAATATGAACTCTCCATACATTTTGAGAAAATTTTGTACAACATCGACAAGTTACTTAGTGCATGAATAGGACTCAGTGAACAAGGTAGATAGTGACGTAAATTTGAACCAGAAGAAGTATACTACTGAGCTCTCAAACAATTAAGTTTAGTTAACTTGGCTCGTCGTATAATTGCTGGTCTTGGAAAGAAATAATTCGTCGTCAAAATGTAACTTACATATTTCCTCTCAATAATATCTTACAGAATAATTTTCTGGTGTAACTCATCTCTTACAAAAGAAGTACTGACTGCACAAAAACGAGCACTGTATAAATTTTGAACAAAAACATCAGCAATGGCGGCAGAAGACTGGCGGCATAAGAAGTCACTCTCGCTCTGCCAACGGCTATGTCAAAGGGGGTAGAGAGGCAGACAGAAGTTCAGGGCACTCTCGTGCCCTCTGGGTGTGAAACCATTCCTAAAAGGTGGAAGATCCTAGGCATGAAGACGACTGATTTAAAGACACATAATGTGTATCCAAAGGAGATGTGGCCTATAATTGAAAATGTGTCATGGTAAATCTCTCCACTGGCAAAAGATTCCGACTTAGTCCATTTGGGATAAATAAACAACGATCTATATATAAAGAATTACTGACTCCAACCTACGTAATTTGAGTACTCTGGACCATATACGTGACATTACGTAATAACTCGTAAACGCTGGATTCTGAGGCCATATCCATATTAAGTGAACTTTCTCTTACATACTGGGTGGCTACAATTTAAGAACAGCTACCCACAGAGCTCAGGTCTGGGCTGTCGTCATCGCATGGCAGAGAAAGCTGGTATATCTTCCAATGTTTAATGAGGGACTGATTTACAGTGGAAAAAAAGTAGTTCCAGTTTTGGCCATCATGTTTCATGTGACGCTGTGAATGCAAGTAAAACACTCGGAAATGTTTCTGTATGTAATGAGTTAGGTACCAGACATTGGCAGAAGAGGTAAAACAGATGAGAAAGTCCCAATGTTCAGTTTATTATTAAGTGCTGCTTACACATTTTATTCATTATGAGCATAGGAGACGTCAACGAGATGTTATGCAGCGCCAGATTTGCACTTGGTGTCCAAAACTGGAAATAATTTTTTCTGGTGTAAATAAGTTCACCATTAACGCACTGACGTATCCAGCATTTTCCGCTGCCATAGGATAATTATAGCCCTAACCGGACCTCCGTCACTTGTTGCACTTTAATTATAATCACCTGGTAGGTTTGATACATTATCTCTTGGACTTAACAACTGTATTACTGCACAAAAATTTTGGTTGTCAAGCAATGTTTACCAGACTGAAGTTTTAGAGACTAAACCATGAGAGGTGCGCAGCATGTGGGTGCTGTCAGTGAGATTATAGACTGCTTTTCCTGCAGAACTAATAGTTTTTTCTCTCATACGGATGAGACAAATCAGAAATTTCAGTCTAATAAAAATTATGAATGCAATATGCTGCAAACAAGTATATAATTTGGATGCTGGTAGAACACTGACAAGGATTAAGAAATTGCAAAAGAACTTTGTGCTTACATGGAGGAAATAAAAGCAAACAAAACTAGTTTAAGATTTTTGCACGAGACTAGGGAACAAACGATAGGTTGAGTGCTTAAGAATTACTATAACATTTTTGAGTAAAGAACTTTATAATCGCATGGAAAAGTGCGCAAACAACGAAGTAGAAAGTGAAACAGTGGTTAGGAGGAGGGTCATAGATGGAAATCAAGATCTTCTTGAAAATTCAAGTGAAATAATAGTGGACACATGGCCTGATCACAGTGATTTTTATGCACTATACTTGGAAAATTGGGAGATTACTGAAACTGAAATGAAAATTAATAGCAACTCTCTAAACCTAGAATTGTAAGACATAGTGAAGAGGAAGACAACGTCTTTCAGTCTGATTATCCCTTGCATAAAAATTAAAATTTCCTCTTGAAAATGGCTGTAATTTCAAAACTATTTATTGTCAATTAATTGAAATCATCAGTAATGAACATAGCATAACATAGTTTGCTTAATCAAGATCAAAAGTAGATTATGCTCAAAAAGAGCATGAACATTTTCCCATTTTCACCTTCAATCATATGAAAAGCATGAGAATTAGAAATAATGAAATTTGAAAAGCACAAATAACGTTTCGTATTAATTGTAAGCCTAATTAAGCATATTTTTTTAGTTTTTCAGATATGTTTTTAGTTCAGTGTACTTAATGATTGCTGTGAGATTATCTGGGCAGTACTTAGCTACACAGTTACTGAAGTAGTGAAACGAAAATAATTAATAGTGATAGTTGCAAAAAGATATAAAATTGAGAAGGGGAAGACATGCAGTACAAAATCTGAAATTTTTGAAGAAATGCTGTAAGAGCTCATGGTCCTCAATTAGCTAAGTCATACAACATAAATCACCTGTGTCTTATGGTTTGTCTATGTCCCTTCCCTTAGTTCCACTTATTTCATAGTTTTACCTGTGTCACCATTCTGCCTTCTATTTCTATAACCTGTAGTCCTTTTTCTATGTAAGGTGCCCCTTTTAGTTCGTCTTTACTTCCAATGACCCTTCTCATAAAGTTTTTGTGAATATATTCTGAATTTCCATTAGTTAATAGAAGGCAAGGTTAGATATAAACATGTTTCCTGTAGCACGAAAATTATAGTATGAGTTTCAGTTAAAAGTCTGACTTTGGAAACGATTTTTTTTCCATAATACTGTCAAAAGACTGCTTCATTTCCATGAATTTATTGCCGATTTGTTCATTACTAGCATTTATCGTAGACTCTAAATTTTCTACTTTTCTAAAGTAAACGTTGTCTTCCTCTTCACGATGTCTTGCAATTCTAGGTTTAGAGAGTTGCTATTAATTTTCATTTCAGTTTCAGTATCTCCCAATTTTCCAAGTATAGCGCATAAAGAATCACTGTGATCTGGCCATGTGCCCAATATTATGAATTTTTCAAATTATGTCAGTTCTGTCAGTATTGTGATGTTATTGTGAGAAAAATGCATAATTTAAAAGGGTTTTTTCAGATCAATACAAATCAAAGGTTATAATAAGACATAAAAGATCAATTATGATGTAAAACATGTTTCTGCATTCAATATACCTTTTTTATTATTAAGGATGAGGGATGCAGGTTACATGTAAAGCATTTTTTGTATGGTGTTATATATATTGGTGAAGGGTATTGTAGATATCAGGATGAAGTTTTGTGAGATAACATCAACAATTTTTTTCTTCAGAGTCAGTAGTGTAATATATGTCTGATGATGACATGATTATTAGAATAGAGAATAGATGCACCAAATGGCAGCTTATAACAACTAATCTTTATTCATGATAGACTCTTTTGGCCTTTACTACCATTGTCAAGAATGTCTAGATTGATGTGATGTCCATATTTGGTCCTTAGTGAACTGTCTTATAACTGTCATTGTTTATGGTATTCTGCAGTTTATGATACGTATTTTGAGCAGGTTGATAATGTTCTATGATGTGATGATGATGATGATGATGATGATGATGGTGATGAGGTAGAGATATTGATCTATTAGGGGCTTGTTCATGCTCTGCTTTGTAATGTTCTTTTGTTTACGGCACTTGCTGGTAAGATTCTCAGGAATGAGTAATGGGAATCTCTCTAATAGGTTGAAGTTTATGTTGGTCTGTGGTTATATTACTGAAGTTTATCAAGTTTATAAGATGGGTTTCATTTATTGGTAATATTTCAATTTTAACCCACCACTGTGTGATTACATAGCCTTGGCATGAGAAAAAGTTACCTAAGTGTTAATGTGAAGAGTGAAACATATACTACTGTTGCTGACCATGAAATGTTTATAGCAAATGGAAACCTTTAAAAACTGTCTGTTATTTAAAATGCATCACTGTGCGCAATTAAAAGAAGTGGGGGATTGTACAGCATAAAACGGAATGGGGGATCATTGATGTTGAAAAGAATATAAAGCACAAACCTAGCTATCACGTATTACTTATTTTACCAAAGAGTGAGATTATTTGGACCAGTTAATACGTTTGCTACAAAAATAGGAATAGTTTTTGTGATTCTCGAGATTTATTGGTGTTTATAATATTTTATTTGAAAATATCCTTTCTGTCTTATATAAATTGAGTACATTTGGGATAGCACAGCAAAACTTGAAAAAATTAAATGATTCAAAAAGTTCAATAATCTTAGTTCTTTGATGCTTCTGCATTATCTGATGTTATATTGTATTTTCGGTTACTATTCTCAGATTTATACCTGTATGATTGCAGAAAATAGTAATGTCAAAATTGCACTAATAGTGTAGAACATAATCAAGTTTTGAGACATGTCAATTACAACAGTTACTTTTTCACTCAGATCTGAAACATTTCACTGCATACCTAAAAATTTACAGTGTTTTTTTAATAAGTTTCTCGTTTTATTCTTTTTAAAAATCTATTTTTCATTACCAATGTTGCTCATAATGATTCATTTCTTAGTTTTATAAGAAAATAATTGATCTGTTTGTCAAGGAGTAACAAATTTCACAAGACGTTAATTATCAATGCATCAAACTTGTAAGGGGATTATTATGGTTTGGTGATTTCCTACCTAGCAAGTAGAGCACGCCCTTGCAGGGTGACTTTATTTTTCTGTTTACTAAAGCATTCTTTTCTTTAACTGTTCTGAACCTAAAGCAAGAAAATCAACTTAATTGTCTCTCATCAAAGTTATTGTGAGTATCAGGTTAAAACATTCTCTGCAATTTGTTATATGTTCAAGCATCACTTAAGTAAAATCTAACTATATTTCATCGTTTTATTCTTGAAGTTTTCCTGATGTACTGAATACTCTGTGAGGGTTTAGGGCTTGCAGCCAGTTATGTTGACTTCTTGCCACAATTTTTCGGCTGGCAACCGTCATTGTTAAATAAGTATGTTGAGTCACCCATCAGCAATAAGTTCACGGCCGGTATAACAGCACTTTTTTATCATGTCCTTTCTTCAAATGAATAGTTTGTGCAAACTGACGATATTGCCATGGACAGTCCTTTCTCTCCTCTGATGGCAAACTTTTTTATGGAAGACTTTGAGGAAGGAGCTAGTGATTCGGCAGTAGTTAAACAGAAAGTCTTCTGGATGATACTTTTGTAGTGTGGTCCATGGGTGAAGAAGAACTGTCGTGTTTCTTGCATCATCTGAAGTCAGTCCACAAGAACATCCAATTTACGATGGGAATAGAGAAGCTTGGTTGCTTACCTGTTTTGGGCGTCTTGGTTAGTAGGAAAGTGGATTCTGTTTAGTGCAAGCCCACACATACGGAACTCTCTCTGCAAGCGTTGAGCTGCCATCACGCTTCACAAATTCCTGGCATCCACAGAACATTGGTGCATCGGGCACATCTTGTTTCTGGTGGAGACAGCCTTACAAACGAACTAGAACATCTACAGTCGATGTTTGAAAGATAATGGCTATTCTCCACATCAGATTGGTACAATGCTGAGGATGAAGAAACGTGGCCACCCACAACACCAGGAGGATAAGGAGCTGTTCATGTTAAGAGCGTTGCATCCATACGACGGCAACCTTACATCTAAAGCTTGCAGGATTCTAATGAAACATCAAGATAAAGTAATCTTTCGGCCACCGGCGAAGATTAATATACGTCTTTCCGGTCACCGGTGAAGATTAGTATTCTTCCAGGTTCGGTAGAGGATGATCTAGGACTGCGGAAGACCGTAATTTCCAAAATTCCTCGCCACTGTGCCCCTTTAAAAAGTTAGACAATACGCACAGTACATGACTGGTGTGTTGAACATGAGCTCCACACTCGCCTTTCGCAGCCCAGTAAGTCGGCTGTAGCTTAGCATTGTATTACCGCAGCGTGCTCTATGAATTATTCTGCCACAAAAATCTTGGCCCCGTCAGGATCCTTTTGGCTTTTAGAATACAGTAATTAAATAATCTGTGAAAATACGTCCAGCACAAATGGTTCAAATGGCTCTGAGCACTATGGGACTTAACTTCTAAGGTCATCAGTCCCCTAGAACTTAGAACTACTTAAACCTAACTAACCTAAGGACATCACACACATCCATGCCCAAGGTATGACTCGAACCTGCGACCGTAGCGGTCGCGCTGTTCCAGACTGTAGCGCCTAGAACCGCTCGGCCACTCCGGCTGGCACGTCCAGCACAATATTTTATAAATCGCGATGGTAGCTTCCAGCTGGGCAAACGTGAGCCCGGTGATTTATTTAATTTCTTCTGAGAGAAAACATTTTATTCATAATGACACGTCTGACGACATCTGAAGTTTGTTTTTAGCGCCGTGACCCGCGTTCCGACAGAGGGCGAACATGTAGTTTCACTTTCGTATGCGCCCGCGCGCCGCAGATGGAACAGTTTTTGAAGAGGACGATTTCGATAGAGGACATTCCTGTGACGACCACCAATGCGCATGCATTTACGCACCAATTTTTACTATAAAACCGACACCCTGAACTGGCAGTCTCTCTTGATGGAAACTCATCTGAAGATGAATGGACGGTTGCCAGCCCAAATATTGTGGCAAGAAGTCAATATGATCCGGCTGCAATACTGGAACGTTTTTATGAAATCTAATTTTCTTGTATAATTTTTTGTGCAGTATTTGTATTTCGTGTAAAGAGGGAAAGCACATTAACTCTTACAATTATCCAGTTATTCTTACATTGTATTAAAATTTTATTCACCCATTTTTTGAAACACACTTAAGCTATTTGTTAGTCCACAAGTGGATTAAAGATATTTGCCCTCACAATCTCGAAACTATGTAAGCTAGAAAACTGAGAAGAAAGATAATTTTTTTAGATTTGTTTGAAACTACACCCAATTCATGATGAATACCAATATTATTTTATGCTAATATCACTTGCGTGAAGGAGTCTTTAAAGATTTAATCATCATTTTATAAGCAATTATCTAAAAAAAGTATTTGTTCACCAAACTATTGCTCATTGTCAATGGAACACTTAAGAGACTTCACCATTTTCTTTTAAGATTTAAGACCTTCATGATAAAGTTGTTACAATTGTGTTGATATAGCTGGTTTGTAATTTCCTTTACTACGTTTTGTTCATACTCCAGACACATTTCACATGATAAGGTTTTGTAAATTTTCTTATTATGCTCCAACTATAAAAAAAATTCTTTTAAGCGAATGTGGCTACAAATCATTTATAGATTTCTCTGTACAGTTTTTTGTGATATCTCATGGAAAATATCTTCATAATTTCACTCCATGAATTTCGGAGTTTTATAACATAATTACTACCATATGGAATTTTCCACTTGAGTTTCAGAAAGTTCAGCTTCAGAGTTACACAATCTTGTATGAATTCTGTGTCCATTATTGTGTGATGGAACAATTATAATGAGTCAAGTCATAATGGAACTTTTGGTCAGTGATACTACTTCAATTCAGGTCAGATGTTAGTTGGTTTGTGTATTATATATTTCATGTTATAATATTCAAGTTAAGTGAACTTTCTTAGATATATATGCATCTTTCGTTATCTCACATACACTTCCCTTTTATTATCTAACATTCATTGTTTACTGCCAACCATGTACTTCCAAATATCCTGAAAATAAACTACTGTTTCTCTTGAAAGTCGCGTTGCAAATTGTAAGCAAACATCAGTCAGAACTTTTCTGAATAATAGCCTCACATGCTGTGCCAGTTCTAAGCAAATAGTGAAGCCTAATTCCATGAGCTACCTGTTGCAATAACAAAACATATTTTTTTGTTAGTGCTCATCTGGTTCTCAACTCTGATTGCAACGTGATATTCATGGCCAGCATCAAAAATGTATAGGTGGGTAGTCAGTGTTTTTTAAGTTAAAAACAAAATTCTATATCTCGAAGCTAAATTTCTAGTGATAAGTTTGTAATACATAACCTTATTCAATCAAAAAGTGTATTTTTTCATTGTTAACGGAGAATACAGGCACTGTAATTAGAAGCAGCAATAGTGATTTCGTTCTAGTGTTTCATAATGAGGTGAAGAGGGTCAGCATCTTTGCTATGTGGCATCCTACGTGGGCTACTAAATATGACTTCTCAAAGTTATTGGCAGGACTTGTTTCCTGGGAGGTGTCTACTCCCTTCAGTGGATTTTATATATATACAGAGTGTCCCAGCTATCTTGTCCACCCAAAATATCTCTGGAACCATAACAGCTATTGGAAAACGACTTTCACCGGTATCAATGTAGGGCTGGGGCCCATGAATGTACATATTAGGAAACATTCTAAAACGAAAGCATATGTGTTTTTTAACACAAACCGTATTATTCGTTTCGGACCTTTTCATAAGTATGGAAGTGTGATTACGCATGTCAATCACATCGCGATTACGGGCAGCATGGGGTTCACGCCTGAGCCTCAGGACGTGCGCTAGCAGCGCATGTCGGGTGTTTCAAGCGTCAACTTCTCGTCTCAATATCTCGGGATGTAATGGGAATATTGCGATGCAATCAACGCCATTGTGTATTTGCTTTGTCATGCTATGGATTTCTGAAGAAAAAATATAGGAGGTCCATTTAAAAAAACATTAGTTTGTGTTAAAAAACACATATGCTTTCGTTTTAGAATGTTTCCAAATATGTACATTCATGGGCCCCAGCTCTACATTGATACCAGTGAAAGTCGTTTTCCAATGGTTGTTATTGTTCCAGAGATAATTTGGGTGGACAAGATAGCTGGGACACCCTGTATATATCTCCAAGGCACAGAAATTAGGATAAGACCTGCCCCTGACAGATTTTACGAAGGTTTCCTTCAGTACAGGAGCAAATACCAGTGTACATATCATACCTCCCCCTATAGAGATAATTTCATAACAGCAATATAATAGAGAAAAAGGGAGAAGAATCGTACCCAAATTCAATATAAAAAAATCTCAACAGTATTAGATAAGGCAGAGTAAGCTACCGAAAAATCCTATGCTCTCCATGTGGCCTATAGCCCTCTGGGAAAGTGATGAAAGATGAGAAATGAAACAAAAATTGCCAAAACGATATCATACAGATTGCACTACGAACTTTAATCGTCTTTCTCAGTGATGGCGAACTGCAGCAGGATGATGGTGTAGGTGGCGACCACGGCGGTGAAGGCGGTCAGCAGCCGGGCGTCGAGTCGGAACAGCGAGCAGGCGGCCAGCCGCAACCTGTGGCGGCACACCTGCTGGCTCAGGTGCCGTGCCTTCCTCGCCAGGGGGTCCTCTGCTGCAACACGCGCGCCTTCCATTGCACAGTGGGAAACTGAAATTGCCGCTAAAGCTGTTTATAAATAAACGACAATAACGGTTTAAAAACAAACGTACGGAAAACGGAGTGCATAATATGGGTGTTGACAAACAGCGTGATTTAAATGCTGGGAATTAAGGGGTGAAATATTATTCTTTTAAATCCAAGGTGTAACTGTACCTTCTAATCGAAAGAGTGTAAAAGTGTTGAAAAGTAAGGATGGACGTGGGAAGCGGGTCATTTGAAAATTGAAACCAGTATTTCTTATGCTAAAATAAAACATTAAAACCACCGTGTCTGTGTTTGAAAACGGCAATCTTCAAAATTACTGGACGAATTTTCATTATGTTCCCGCAGGTAACTTGAACATAGGTTGGGGCGAGATAAAAACTTTGTTACATCAAAGCTGGTTCATGGAAAAAAAAGATATTGCAATTTAAAGTTTTGTCCATACTAGAATTGTAAATGTGAAAGTAACTCTGTCACGTTTTCAGTACTATCCTCCTGAACCGATTCCGATGAAATTTAGTATGAAGATAGCTTGAACCCTGCCATAGAACTATTTTAAGAAGTGCATAGTAATGATATTTATATATTTGAAGAATATTATGCGGCTGCTCCCGGAGGAGGTTCGACTCCTCCCTCGGGCATGTGTGTGTGTGTGTGTGTGTGTGTGTGTGTGTTTAACCTTAGGATAATTTAGGTTAAGTAGTGTGTAAGCTTAGGGACTGATGACCTTTGCAGTTAAGTCCCATAAGATTTCACACACATTTGAACATTTTTGAAGTATATTGTGGGACTTTTTCGTATTTCTTAAAGTGCTTTTATTGGTTGATATGTGCCACGTGATATTGTTCAGTGCAATGCCTACAATGCTTAAACATTCTTCAATGTGTTTAATCCATATTTTTATACATATATTATTAATTACGGAAGTTACTCTTATATGTTTTGACAACCAAACTGCTGATCCGATTTCTATGAAATTTGAGTGCATCTATCTTTCACTGAGGAGGAACAAAGCCACTTTAGAACGTAAAAAAAAAAATCTACTTCTAAGTGTGTGAAGTAGGGCATGGAACATATTTCCATTAGCCAGTGAAGAGAACCCAGATTAAAATATTGATAAACGTGCTACATAACACACACTCCAGCCCATATACGTACTGCTTGGCAGTGGTAATGCACATGCCGCTGCAATGTGCGTTAGGACACCTTGGGAGGGGGGGGGGGGGGGGCGGGGAACACATCACAAGCTATACTTGGCCAAACAGGCAGACGGATGAGGCCGGCAGACGTTACTGCATATACAGCAACTTACTTACTCACCATCATTGATCTTAATAAAATTACTGATAATTGAACACAACCACAGGTAACAGGTAGTTGCATAAAAAAATTACAAACAAAACAAACAAGATCGAGTACAAATCAATGGTAGACATCATATGTATATTTAGGTCAGAAGTTTGGAAAATAAGAAAGAAAGAAGATCAATTACTGCCTATGGAATTCCATTACAGGAGACGAAGTACTAGAATCTCAAGATAAGACTGTTTAAGAAATGAAGAAATCAGAAAAATGGTTTAAATGAAAGGGGACATAGTAGAAGTTGCTGAGAGGAAGGCTTTACTATCGTTTCGCAGTTTAGAATGAATGGATGATAACGGGTGTCCAAAGAAGATATGAAGGTGGATCCTTCAGGGGAAAAAGAAATGAAGTCGCCTACCTAGAAGGCAGGTGACAGAGCTGAAGGGAGCTATAGACTCCAAACAACAGGGTGACTGGGAAGACCATAAGAGCTTCAGCAATTCCTAAGGACAATATGACGTACCAGTTGTCTGGATATGTGGTTTATTTAATTTAACAATGCGATATGTTTCAGGAAGTCACTATCCTTTATCAAGCTGTATTAACAAGGAAAACACGAACTATTATTTCGCATTGTTTTATACACTAATATACAGATAAAGGAAATCTGTCTATATCGTCTACTGGTATTATGTACCTCAAATGTATTGCGCTATTAGACACAGAAAAAATAAGCGACCAGCAAACAGTCACTGTCAGTCAGATAAGACTCTCCGTTACACATATCATGGCATAGTGTTCGTAAACACGGGCCGCGCTCAACGCTCTCACACGGTTCTCTTTACACACTGACGAAAGTCACCTGCCAATCAACTGCCAAACATTGTAGCATTCTGGTACGTATTTATCACTACCACCAATAATTTAACTGTCGACTCAAACATATTTGTGTCCGTCGTGGCAAAATCTAAAAATAATTTTACAAATATACTTCGATTTCGGCATCACTTGAGATTTAACAGAATATAATATTCACTGGGGTATCATCCACAAACGCAGTCCTTGGCCATCAATCGAACCCTCGTGACCAACGCTTGATCATCCACATTCCAAAATGTGCTCATTATATTCCTTATACACTCACGGGAAAAAATTGCAATACCAAAAAATACTTAATGTGGAGTAGTGACATTTCTGGAATACATTTGTCTAGGTAACATAATTAAGTGTTTAACATTGAAGGATCACAGATTAAAGGAAGCAAGAGATAATCCATTGCAAATGTGAAAAGCCGGTACGTTAATAACAGGTGTAACCGCCAGAATGTTGAATGCTAATATGCAAGCGTACATACGTTGTGTTGTAAAGGTGCCGGATGTCACTTTGTGGGATGGAGTTTCATGCCTGTCGCACTTGGCCGATCTACACAGGGACGGGTAATGCTGTTTGTGGATGACGCTGGAATGGTTCAAATGGCTCTGAGCACTATGGGACTTAAGATCTATGGTCATCAGTCCTCTAGAACTTAGAACTACTTAAACCTAACTAACCTAAGGACATCACACAACACCCAGTCATATGACGCCAGAGTTGTTGTCCGATGGTACCTCATTTGTGCTCGCCTGGAGACATGTCTGGTCATCGAGCACGCCGAGGCTACGTGTCGATGCTCTGCAGAGTATGTGTGGTTATGACAGCACCATATGGGTGAGCGTTATCCTGTTAGAAAACACGCACTGGAATGCCACACATGAATAGCAGCACAACAGGTCGAATCACCAGACTGACGTATAATTTTGCAGTCAGGGTGCGTGGGATATCCACGAGAGTACTCCTGTTGTCATACGAAATCTCACCCCAGATCATAACTCTAAGTGTAGGTCCAGCGTGTCTGTCACACTTACAGGTTGGTTGCAGGCCCTTAACTGGCCTCCTGCTGACCAACATACGGCAATCAATTGCACCGAGGCAGAACTAACTTTCATTAGAAAACACAACGGACCTCCAACCTGCCGTCCACTGAGCTCTCTCGCTTCGCAGCACTGAAGTCGCAAATGACGGTGGTTTGGGGTCAGTGGTCAGGGCGTCTGACTCAGAACTGTTCTTTAAGTAAACGATTTATAACAGTTCGTTGTATCACTTTGGTGCCAGCTGCTGCTCGAATTGCTGTTGCGGATGCAGTACGATGCGCCAGAGCCATATGCTGAACGCTATGAACTTCCCTCTCGGTAGTGCCAAGTAGCTGTCTCGAGACCGGTCTTACTGAGACCGTACATTCCCGTCACCACCGCTGTCGCCAGTCACGTACAGTCGATACTTTCCTGCCAAGACTTTCTCCAGTATTGCAGAATGAACATTCAGTTTCACGTAGCCCTATTACACGACCCCATTCAAACTCAGTGAGATACTGATAACTGTGTCTTTGTCGCCCTAAAGCTATTCTTGACTAACAACAATCTACCACGTCCAGTCTCAAAGGCAACTAACGCATATGACCGTTACATCGTGTATTTAAAGTAAACCTGATTTGCATCCCCACAGTGGTAAATTTGAATGGACATCATCTTTCGGATGGAGAAACACGCTTGCTGACCATGTGGCGCAAGTCCCTCGTAGCGTTACGACTTTTTCCTTCAGTGGATGTTACAAACTCTCAACATAGAACTCAGTTACTACTAAGGAAATTCGGTTGGTGACTGATTTTCGGAAGAACGTCTCAAAATTGGGCCCAGGAATTCCCACTGGACTCTTCTCTCTTCTGTCTTCTCGTTCAACACGTTTTGGAAATAAAAAAGAGAGAAAAAGATCGATTGCAAGTAACGGAAATCCATTACTGGAGACAAAGTACTTGTGTCTCACCATTAGACTGTATTACAGACGAAGAAATCAGAAAAATGACTGAAGTGTAAGGGAACATAATGGAACATATTGAGAAGAAGCAGTTGCCTGGTATCACCATTTAGAACGCATGGATAATAAAACTTAAAACATTTCTATTTTCTCTGTATTTGACTGGAACCAACCTTTTTCTTCTGAATGAAATATATACAAGCTCTCCATGATGCTTCTCGAGTGCTGCTCATATCGTAAGTTTCTTTGCTACCGCTTATGTACCGCTCTTTATTATTTTGTTCATTTAATCTTATTCTAAAGTTTCTTCCTGTTTGAATACATACTTCATCTCAAAATATTGAGATTTTATTTCATATACAGCCGGCCGCTGTGGCCGAGCGGTTCTAGGAACTTCAGTCCGGAACCGCGCTGCTGCTACGGTTGTAGGTTCGAATCCTGCCTCGGGCATGGATGCGTGTGATGTCCTTAGGTTAGTTAGGTTTAAGTAGTTCTAAGTTCTAGGGGACTGATGACCTCAGATGTTAAGTCCCATAATGCTTAGAGCCATTTGAACCATGTGAACCAATTTCGTATACTTCCGCTTTCCCAATGCAAGTGCCAATATCATAAAGGGATTTTTTATAGCTGCTTCATACATATACACTTACTTTTCAGTATAATCACCAACTCGATTGAAATGTTTGTTATGACAGTGGAAAGATTTTCTTTACAAGCTGAGGAATGTCATCCTCAGTTTGTCGAGTCAGTTAGTCACCAGGTTCATAAATTTCTTATTTGAGATGGATTTTCGGCCATCAAACCACTTCATTATCCACGAAAACCTAGGCTTATCCATTCAGAATAAAGCAAGAGGCAAGCTGCCATTCAAGTGTCGTTCCGCTGCGATACCACGTCCCAGTGCTGCCACTACACCATCTCACAACTTCAACCATTCAATGGACCACCCTCCATGCAGAACTAAGTTTAGATCAGAGGGACTTCCCATCTTTCCCGGAAGATACAGAAGGATTGAGCCGAATGACATTTCATCATGAACTTCATGAGGAACTTCAGGACCCTGTAGTGACGTGGCTCGTTAGACTGGCGGCAGAGTTACTGTGGACCGAACGGGAAAGTTCGTGTGCACCGTTACGATAAATTCCTTTATTAATTTACTCAATACAATGAGCGAAAAATACTCACAGACTTTTATATAATCATTTTGTTTGGTGACTTCATTAGCTGTACATAAAAATCCAATATAATCATTTTGTTTGGTGACTTCATTAGCTGTACATAAAAATCCAATCACCTCTTTTGGTGACGTGATGGATATTCTTTGTTGGTGTCTAACTGCACCTACGAGTAACAGTGAGCTATTACTCTC
The DNA here is from genome assembly GCF_021461385.2 of Schistocerca piceifrons. Taxonomy (NCBI): domain Eukaryota; kingdom Metazoa; phylum Arthropoda; class Insecta; order Orthoptera; family Acrididae; genus Schistocerca; species Schistocerca piceifrons. The sequence goes on along the minus strand of NC_060139.1, from coordinate 968,226,383 downwards.
TTTCTCAGAAAATTTCCAAGACAGGATTTTTTATTTATGAGTTTGCTATACTAAAAAGCAACAAATGTTGTTTTTATGTTACCTGTAATGTGTGCGTCTCCGAAATACCCCTGCCCACGTTTCAGCACAAACTCACTAGGTGGCATGGCTGTGCTTAATATCATAATGTTTGCGGTCTTGGCGCATTAGTTACGGTCACACAATACATGCTCATTGTAAGCAAAGAGTTAACTTTAAATTCTGCGCAAGTTCAGAAATACCTCTAGTAAAACGTGGACAATGATTAATCAAGCATATGTAGGCGAGGCACTCTTAAGAAGTCTTGTTTTCGAATAGCACAAAAGGTCTCGCGAAGGCAGAGATTCAGTGCAAGATCATCCGAGAGCTGGTCGTCCGTCTACAGCACATACGGTTGCAATGGAGCGTTTAAGGCAGATGTTGCAAGAAGACAGTCGTATAACTGTGCGTGGAATATCAGAAGAACTTAACTTGAATCGTGGTGTGTGCCATAAGATTTTACGCGAAGATTTAGGGAAACGGAAACTTAATGCAAGCGACGTCTCCTACATACTGACAAGAACACAAAGAGGAAAGATAAAGAATTTCTGCTGGACTACTGGATAGAGCCAAACGTCACAGATTATTGCTGGGGATAAAAGCTGGTGCTACCAGTATGACCCTCACACGAAGCGTTAAAGTGCTGAATGCCTCGAAAGAAACCGTCGGCAACCTTCGAGAAGAAAGACATTGTTGATCGCATTCTTTGATAGTAAAGGATTAGTTCATCTTGCGTATGTTCCTCCAGGCCAGACAGTGAACCAAACTGTTTACATCGAAGTCTTGGAACATTTGTGAAAAGCAATCTGACCTCACCGCCTTGGCTCTGAGAACTATGGGACTTAACATCTGTGGTCATCAGTCCCCTAGAACTTAGAACTACTTAACCTAACTAACCTAAGGACATCACACACATCCATGCCCGAGGCAGGATTCGAATTTGCGACCGTAGCAGTCGCACGGTTCCGGACTGAGCGCCTTAACCGCAAGACCACCGCGGCCGGCTCACCGCCTTGATTTGTGGTATTCTGAGGTCTGATTATTACTGCACAACAATGCAAGACCCCATACTGCTTTATATGTTATTGATTATCTGGCCAGACATTCTGTTATTGCCACCCCATATCCTCCATATTCGCCCGATGTTTCACCCTGCGATTTTTTTCTTGTTTCCACTAATGAAAAGGCGACTAAAAGGAAATCTTCATCGAGATGCTGCAGACGTCCAACGGGATGTTGCAGATGAGCTTTCAAGCATCGCAGTTGAAAATTTTCCCGATTGCATCCAAGACCTCCAGAAACGTTGGCAACTGTATGTAGATAGCTAAGGGAACTAGGTCGATAGGAGCTAGTATCATTAGTTGATACTGCAGTTTTCTATTTTTTGGAAAACCTGTCGTGGAACTTTTCTGAGAAGGGTATAAAAGTATGGGATTGGTATGCCTTCGGAGAATTTCTGGTCACACTGGACTCATAATGAAGGGGGTTATTCGTGGCCCAGTGGCGGTGACGTAGTAATTAAGATTCAGGACTTGCAATGAGGAGAATGGGGATTCATCCATCAATCTCAACGATTCTAACTTCTTCAAGCAAGTAAGGGGTTGGTTCTTTCAACACCACAATCCTTCGCCAACTCTTCGAGTTCTGCATCTATAATGACATCAATGTGTACAGAACAAATTTCAGCTTTCTTTTTCTTTCGCCTCAAGTAGTGCTAGTTTACTTATCCGAGGACTTGCTTTCTCCCAGAATAAACAAGTTGTAAGTTGGATCTCACCTGTGTTGACCAGCAGTAGGAGCTGCTCAGAGAGAACTCCCGTGTACTCAGCTTCCGACACCGTCATCTGGCAGATTATGCTGAGGGCGAGTATCCTTCCGAAAATGCCTGTGAGATCGACCACTAAGGCAGCAGGTAACAGGCTGTGCTCGCTGACGCGGCGACCCGATATCATAAATATGGTCTCGATGGCAGAGAACAGCGACTGCATGACCACTGCAATAATCGGGACTCCGTAAATACCAGTAGCTGACACTGCTTCCAGCTTGAGGCGAAAATGAGCGAACCTAAGCCTATTAATGTAATTGCCATTGAAATGCAATTGGGACGGCGTAGTTTTGTCAGGTGGCCTTAAAATTATATCTCCCCGTTCGTCAGCTAATTGCATCGGAAATGAACCAAATTTTTTAAACAGACTGGTGTTCGGATTTACGTCCGATGCCTGACAGTCTGTAAGGTACGCCATCAGGACGGAGTTAACGACACGAAATTTCCGTCTCAGAATAAGCATTAAAATGCTGAACTGCAACAAAACCAGCACTGAGATAAATTCAGACAGCTCGTCATACAAGAAAACGACGTTTATAGCACCCCAGGAACCCATGTTGGCAAGTGCCACAGAGAACGCTAAGTAAAGCGCGACTTTGACAATTTTTCGTACATAATGGTACTCGGTTGCAAAGTCTACCTTCAGAAGTTGGTCAACGTTCTGCGCCACGCGGACGACGGAGACGAATCGATTATCACAGGAGAACAATAGGGTGCCTAAGCAGCAGACTGCTGCCCCGTGGTTCACGACTTCTCTCAAAACCGAACTGACGGTGCCGGCGAAGATCCTGCCAGTTAGCAATACGTCTGAATACTCCCAGGTCGAAACGTAGGCGAAAAGCAAGACAGCTAACAGCCACAGGATAGAGTAGGCACGCGACAAGATTGTGAAGATGGGGGAGCCAGAGCGGTAGGGTGGCAAGCCGAAGACCAGCGACGTCCAGTAGAGAGGACGGAGAGCGTGGAGAAGGGCCGGCACGCTGTCCTCCTTGGGTGCCACCGCCTGCAAGAAAAATTACCTGCGATTAGTAAAACTATAAACTATTTCTGGTAGCCGCATCTGTCTGATGGTGGTTGCTGTCGTGCTGATACTGGCGACACTACTGGCTGTGGTGTTGCTGGTGAACACTGAGTAATGGTAGTTTCGATGGTCGTGAAAGTTGAAGCGTAAGTGCTAATAAAGAGCCGTCAAACCGACGCACAAATGTATATCCTGATATCATTGAAACTGGTCCCTTTGGGACGTGTATTATGATCGCATATCATATTTCTGGAATACGAGAAGATCCACTTCAGCCTTCAACATGGGTTCTGGAAATAACGATTATGTGTAACTTAGCTCGCTCTGTTCGCTCCGAGAGCCAGAAAGCTCTAGATACGGCCGCCTAGGTAGATGACGTGTTCCTTCACTTACGGAAAGCGTTCCAAATAGCTCTGGACTGAGGCCTAATGAAGAAAATAAGCGTGTACGTAATATTAGAGTGGCCGTGTGACTACACTGGAGAGTTTGTAGCAAACAGGACATAGCGCGTCATTCTCACGGAGGGGAAGGCAGCAACGCTAAAAAATTTTACTGAAATTCGTTCCAGGAGGAATAGTCAATATTCAGGGATATGACAACAGCGATGATTCGAGCGAAAAGGTCTAGTAAACGTGGGTTCTAAGATACATACTTTAAGAACTATGAGCACTTATTTAGTAGAAGAGCGAAAATGAACAAGAACTCACTGCTCTTAAGGTACGTCCTTTACAGCTCGTTGTAATAATAATAACTGATAATAATTAAATAAATAATTAATTAAAAGGAAATCTAATAAATGAAAAGTAAAATGAACCTAAATATTTCACACGCGCACACACGCCACTTCCTTAGTCTCTATAATGAAAATTATATTTTGTCAGAAAATGCACACGATATTACCAACAACGTAAAGAAAGTCACTTCACTCCTTTGTTAATTCTACGCTTTTTTACCTTTTTTATTGTTTGAAGCGAAGGCCGGTAGACTCGTGGCGTGCTGAAAAACGTTAAACTGGGTTTCAGTAATCTCAGCGAAATTACTAACTGTCCTCGCCTCGCGAGAAAATTCAGAATAGTTTAATTTAATTTCGTGGGTATCGCGTTGGAAACGCAAGAAAAAAATGTAGTAAAGCAAAATCTGTAACATTTATAAATTGGGGATTAATGATCGTTACTATGAAATGAAAGGAGAAATGTCAAATTAAACAATTATTATTTAACGAAAGAAGCTTTTTATACAGACATCTGACATCTCGTGCATTAATCTCACAGTTTTGAACATAACAGAGAATTTTTGCCGTATTCCGGCGAAATACGTAGAATTACAATAATCTTAGCCAGACTCTGGAGCGAAAGAAAAAAGTATTCATAGCAAAGTCATATTAGTAATCGCAATTGGTGATTTTAGTGCCACAATTAAACAAATTCCTAACAGGAATACAATTTCAGTTCATTTGAACAAAATGGGAGGAAATAAGAGTCTGATAGCGTAAAATGCTTTCGGAAAGGCGCCCGACTAAAGAAGAGAAAGAAAAGACGAGTGCGCATCCTTCTATAGAACAAAGTACAGATGATAATGCTACGCAACCCTCATTATCCTAGGCGTACATATTCGCTGACGTGCAGCGCAGTTCATTGACTCAGTGGTTAAATTATATCTTAGCTCTTGATACTTCGATAGGAAAGTAAAATAGTATGTTATTAGGCCGCGGGCAGGGCACAATATTTCATCGTGTTTACTGGTATTTTTCCTTGTTTCTGTCCATACCACCACCCCTCAAAACATGAAAAATAAAGAGCTTGCAGTAGAAGAGATTTGTGCCGCAGTATTGAAGATGAACAAATGCTCATACCCCTTTAGGTGGGTATTTTAGAGCCAATGTTTACTATCCTGTTTTACTTTGAGCGATCGTTCCTGTCATATATTTGAATATCGGCCATTCCTCTTGCAATTAATTACTTGAAAGTAGCATAATAGACGAAACGAGACTCGTCTTGTCTAAATAACGAGTTAACAAAGATGTTATACGGCAGAAACGTGGAAAAATATATACTATGTCGTTTCTAGAAGAGTGAACCAACATTACTGTATCGAGAAAATATCATGATCTCAAAATTAGGTTCAAGCTCACACAGAGGCTTATCGGCTACCGTTTGTCCAGCGAAGAATTCGCCATTGGATCAGGAAAACAGGGAAGTAACAACATACAATTGTGATGAACTTTTTAACTTGCACATGATGAATTTTTTTAAGCGGTCCTAGGTATTGAGTGAAGCTACTGGTAAATTATAGCACGCAGTCTGATGAAATTGTAGTTCTGATGTTTCTTTTACCTAATGCGAAAGTGGGGCTAAAAAGTGGTTTAGTTCTATAACACCTGTTAACATTTTATGTGAAATTTTCTTGACAGCACCAAGACAATTTTTTGCCGTTTTTGTAGGTTTGTTTGTATGTAGATTCATCGCAGGCAAATTGAAATAGTGATTCCTTTCGAAAAAGAATTTTAACCGAAGAGTTCCTCTGTTGTACACAGCAGGATAACAAAATCAAATTCTAAACAAATGCTGATTAGCTTTTAGTACAAAATCGTAATATGCAATAAAATGTGCAGTTTTCCATTAAAAATTGATCTCATTGAATAGACTACAGTGCCATTGAGGAAAAGAGTAATGTAACTATGTTGTCACCCCGTCTTCTACAACAAATTTCACCTGAAACTCTTTTGTCGCCAGGCTTAATATATATTGCGATATTATTGTACAATTCTTAAGCAGCGAAAACATATACGTCAAACACATACAAAGATACGATTAAGATCAAACAACTTGTCTCTTTATGAAATATATTCAAGTCATCGATAAAATATATTTCCCTAGTGTCGAGAACTGGCAGGTACCACAGTCAACTGGAAACATTTGCAGGAACACCTGTAACGGTTATTCAATAGCTTATCAGGTTCTCCATCATTAAAGCGACGAACACTTGAGATATCTTTCCATAAAGTCGATCCAGTGGTATTGGAACCAGCGCCTGATAGCCAACAAAAGCGTCTTCGTCATTACCGAGTAAGGTAATAAAGTGGTTAAGACTAAGGTTCAGAGCCCCAAACCTCAGCTATTCTGATTTATGTTATTCGTAATTCTGCTAAAACACGCCACGCAAATTTCAAGATAGTTCCTTTAAAAGAGCGTGACTCGTTTCTCTCACCATCTATGCTATATGATCAAAAGGTATCCAGATACATATTAGTGAACATTTATATGGTGTGTCCACTTTTTGACTTTACGATGGCTTGGACAGTGCTGGGGACACTTTCAATGGGTTGTGTGAATATTTGTGGTCGACTGATAGCACATTCTTCCTCAGGAAAAGAAACCAGAGAAGGCACTGATGTTGGACACAGGGCTCTGGAACGAAGCTGCCGTTGAAACACTAGAGGCGCTCCATTGGGTTCAAGTCGGGACTCGGGGGGGGGGGGGGGGGGGAGGGGAGGGCGACGAGGGTGAGGCGAGTCTCGGTCAGGAATATTATTGTCCATGGCAGATGCTGCTTTATGACAGTGATCATCATCTCCGAACTGTTCCTCTGTTGTACGCAGTACACAAGGCTGTTAAACGTATACAAATCCTTTGAAATTAATGTTTTCTTAAGTGTTATGCGGGGACCACACCCTAACAGTGAGATACACCGCCATATTTTAACTCCACCTCCTTCGTAATTCACTGTTGGCTCGACATGTGATGGCAGGTAACGTTCTCCAGATATTGGCCAAACTCAAACCCTGCCGTTGGACAGCTGCGGAGTTCAGCATGACTCATCACTTCAAATCACCTGTTTCCAAGCATGCACAATCTAACTCTTTACACTGCCTTAATTGTTGCTTAGTATCCATTACAGAGAAATGTGGCTTATGAGAAGCTGCTAAACCACTGTAGCCCCTCTTTCTACCCCATACGCGCAGTAGTTGTGCTAGCTAGTAGCTAGTTGCATTTTGGAACTCCTTCCGTTGATTTCGTGCGATTTTTCACAACCAGCCTTCGAAACACTCGACTGTCCCTGTCTGGCAGTATTTAAGGCTGCCTGTTTTTGGTTTAGATGTGACTGTTTCTTCGAGTTCGACTTCACACTTTACCAACAGTTGACTCACATAGCCTTAGAATGGTTGAATTCTCTGGTCCAGTTCACACATCACCAACACCGAATTAGGCAGCATTAGAAGGGTTCAAACCTCCCTGGTGGATTTGTTATGACTTGTCAACATTGAGGACTCCTGTCTGCCCCTTCTGGTACTAATATTCCTCTAATGAGAACAAAATATTAGCCATCTCCTTTTACTGTAGCGGGTTCCGAATCTCATGGCATCTGGTGGTCAATTCCACATTACATATGGTTGTCCAGAAATTTTTGGTCAGACAGTGTATGCCCTGTTCACCTTTAATCTCCAACACTAACGTGCACATTATCCACTGGACATTAAACTATTACCTTCCTTCTTCCCTTTAAGAGAGTTGTCACTGTGAAGGCTATCTGGATGCAAGCTTACAGACCAGAGACAAGCACAAACTAGATCATGAGTACAGCATGGATGAGTAGACACCCTACAGAGCAACACTTGTTGTGAAATTTTCAGTTATGGAAATGTCATGGATCATCGCAAGATTTTAAGTGTTGGTATGTGTGTTCCTTCATAGCTCTGGAACCTCGAGGGCAGTTTAAACCAAATGCAGTAGGGGAAAATGTTGCACCTTGAGGACAGTGTACACAGGAGCAAACGATGTTTCCTGCTCGATGTTTCAGCCTAATGACCAGTTTTAGAATCATATGAAGGAATAGGCACTAGAGACTGCCATAAGCTGTTCCGACATTTTCCTTTGTTGTGAGGAACAAGGTTGTGTTTTCTGCAGCATTGCCGGCCGTTGTGGCCGAGTGATTCTAGGTGCTTCAGTCTGGAACCGAGCTGCTGCTACGGTCGCAGGTTCGAATCCTGCGTCGGGCATGGATGTGTGCGAGGTCCTTAGGTTAGTTAGGTTTACGTAGTTTTAAGTCTAGGGGACTGATGACCTCAGATGTTGTCCCATAGTGCTTAGAGCCATTTTTTCTGCAGTATCCGTAAATATTTTGAGTGCTGTACGTTTAAGTGTTGTGTAATATGCTAAACCTACACTTTCCAGTCAAATTAATGTGGGGACCACCCATGTCCGACGTCAACATGCAATAATCACTTACAGAAGACAAGTGGTAGCACTAGCAGTGGAGGGTAGATAAGGAGCGTCGGGGAGGGGAGGGGGGGGGGAGTGGCACGGAAAACATTGCTGTCATTGTCATAAGGCGGATATGAGTGATTTATCTGATGTCCAAAAGTGCATCATCGTATGCATTTGTTTTCGGGTCAAGGGTGGAAACATTTGCGAAACGGATACGTTTATAAACTTGTTTGCGTACCGCTGTGGTTAAAGTATACCATGCATTGCAAAATGGCGCTGTGCAAAAGCGGCGCCGGGGCAAGTGTGGTGCACCACAGGTCATAGATGACAGCGAATGTGTACGGGCGAATAGGCGTGCAGCTGTTGAGGAACTGACCGCCAAGATCAAGCAACGGGCTACCAACAGTGTCTCCTCAAAGACCGTTCAGCGAACGTTGCTGCATACGGGCCTCCGCAGCAGGAGCCTCGTTCATGCATCCACGCTGACAACTGCTCCTTGGCGACGAAGGCTGGACGTCAACTGAGTGGAGACGCTCGGCATATCAGCTAACACATGGCTGGTGCCTGTACGGCGTGACGCTTCGGAAATCAAACGCACCGTTACAATCCTCAGAAGGGTGCAGGCCGGGGGATGGAGCGTTATCGTCTGGGGAATGTTTTCGCAGTTCGCAGCGTGCGTCGTGGTTCCAAGATAACCAGTATGAGTTTGAAATAATAAAATGTCCCCGACTACTATGCCGTGATCTAATGTATTCACTTTATAACCAATCGTTGCAGCCCCATCTGCGGGAGACAGTTTCAACGGGGATCATAACTTATTTGAATGCCCGATTCACACACCCTGGTTCGCTATTGACTACAGCAAAATTCCGCCTTCGCGTGCATGCGCGCAGTGGCGTGACGTCACGTCCGAGCGCACCTGGCCACTGTGGACTGCCGTCGTCCGCCGTTGCTATCACCCAAATGTCGAAGACTGGTGCACATCTCCTTCAGCACCGGAATCCAGATGTCATTCAATTTTGCACTCTCCACCTTTCTAGAAATTCCTGGGGTGTTTTACAATCCCTATGGTCTCTCTGCATTATCTTTCATGATATCCACTTCCGGCTGCCAGTACTTGAGTCCTATCAATTTGAATGTGATGGTCTCCTGGCTGGAAGGCATGTTCCGCAACAGCTGATCTGTCAGTCTCCCCCCTTCTGCAACTGCCCTTGTGCTCTTCCAGTCGTTTTTCGACAGCTCTTTTTGTAGTACTCGCATACACCTCCCGACAGCTACACGGAATCCTATCAATTCCTGCTTTTTCCAGCAGTTCGCATCCTTGGCCGATTTAGGGTGATATTGTACATTCCGGCAGGGTTTGTATATTACTGCAAAGATCCGCTTCTTCAAGATTTTTCCTATGCGGTCAGTAACGACCTTAATGCAAGTCAGGAGAACTTCCGATTCACTGGCGATTGAGCATCGCTCTAATGTCAGCGTGGTGGTGTAAAGGCTCTTTTCACCTCAGCAAACGAACAACCATGCATTCTGGACCAATGCATTGGTGAGATGATTTAATTCCGCGTCAGGTAGTTCCGGTTCGCAGATTTTCCTTGCTGTATCCGCCAGTTTTTTGTGATGCTTTGTATTTGTTGTGGGTAGTGGTTGGAATTCCGGGATTAGAACCGCCACCCACAACAGAAGCGAGGCATCATAAAAACGTTGGCGCATAGAGCAAGGAAAATCGGCGAACAGGAGCTACTTGATGCAGGATAAAACGTCTCTCCAATGCATTGCTCAGGAATGCATGGTTACCCGTTCGCTGAGGTGAAAAGAGCGTTTAGAGCACCACGTAGAAATCTTAGCGATGCTCAAGCCCCGGGGAAATATGAAATTTTGCTGTCTTTCATTAAGGATGTGACCCAACGCATAGGAAAAATATTGACGAAGCGGAACATAGCGGTAATATACACTAATGGCCATTAAAATTTCTACACCACGATATTGACGTGCTACAGACGCGAAATTTAACCGACAGGAAGAAGATGCTGTGATATGCAAATGATTAGCTTTTCAGAGCATTCACACGAGGTTGGCGCCGGTGGCGACACCTACAACGTGCTGACATGGAGAAAGTTTCCAACCGATTTCTCATACACAAATAGCAGCTGACCGGCGTTGCCTGGTGAAACGTTGTTGTGATGCCTCGTGTAAGGAGCTGAGATGCGTACCATCACCTTTCCGACTTTGATAAAGGTCGGATTGTAGCATCGCGACTGCGATTTATCGTATCGCGAAATTGCTGCTCGCGTTGGTCGAGATCCAATGACTGGTTGCAGAATAAGGAAACGGTGGGTTCAGGAGGGTAATACGGAACGCCGTGCTGGATCCCAACGGCCTCGTATCACTAGCAGTCGAGATGACAGGCATCTTATCCGCATGGCTGTAACGGATCGTGCAGCCACGTCTCGATCCCTGAGTCAACAGATGGGGACGTTTGCAAGACAACAACCATCTGCACGCGCAGTTCGACGACGTTTGTAGCAGCATGGACTATCATCTCGGAGACCGTGGTTGCGGTTACCCTTGACGCTGCATCACAGACAGGAGCGCCTGCGATGGTTTACTCAACGACGAACCTGGGTGCACGAATCGAAAATGTCATTTTTCGGATGAATCCAGGTTCTGTTTACAGCATCACGATGGTCGCATCCGTGTTTGGCGACGTAGCGGTGAACGCACATTGGAAGCGTGTATTCGTCATCGCCATACTGGCGTATCACCTGAGTCATGGTATGGGGTGCCATTGGTTGCACGTCTCCGACACCTCTCGTTCGCACTGACGGCACTTTGAACAGGGGACACTACATTTCAGATGTGTTACGACCCGTGGCTTTACCTTTCATTCGATCTCTGCGAAACCCTACATTTCAATAGGATAGTGCACGACCGCATGTTGCAGGTCGTGTACGGGCCTTTCTGGACTGCTGCCCTGGCCAGCACATTCTCCGGATCTCTGGTCAGTGGTGGCCGAGCAACTGGCTCGTCACAATACTTCAGTCACTACTCTTGATGAACTGTGGTATCGTGTTGAAGCTGCATGGGAAGCTGTACCTGTACACACCATCCAAGCTCTGCCTGACTCAATGCCTAGGCGTATCAAGGCCGTTATTATGGCCAGCGGTGGTTGTTCTGGGTACTGATTTCTCAAGATCTATGCATCCAAATTGCATGAAAATGTAATCACACGCCAGTTCTAGTATAATATATTTGTCCAATGAATACCGGTTTAACATCTTCATTTCTCCTTGGTGTAGCAATTTTAATGGCCAGTAGTGTACAAACCCGGCCGGAAGGTAGAAGATAACCTAAAATCGGCCAGGGCTCTTGCGGACCGCTGGAAAAAGCAGGAATTTCCGAGGATTCGGTGTAGTTGTGGGGAGTTATCCGTAGGTGCTACAAAAAGAACGGTCAGAAAACGACTAGAAGAGCACAAGGGCAATTGCAGGAGAGGGGAGACTGCCGGATAAGCTGTTGCGGAACATGCTTTGCAGCCAGGAGAACATCATATTCATATTGATAGAACTCAACTACTGGCAGCCGGAAGTGGATATCATGAAAGATAATGTAGAGAGGCCATAGAGATTGTAAAGCACTCCAGGAATTTCAATAGAAAGGAGGAGAGTGTAAACCTGAATAATATCTGGATTCGAAACTTTTATTGTTCGAAAGTATTCGAAAAGTATTCCAAGGTACAATACCGCCTTCTGAGCGTTTGACCAGAGGGCAGTTGGCGCGCGGGTGAGTTTCTTCTTCGTAGTTTTACAGCAGAGAATAGAAATGAGTAGAAAGCAGAAAATTTTGATTAAAACTCTCTCATTGTCACACGGATATCCTTGCCATGCCACAGACAGAGGCTGAAGCAGGAATCAAGCCAGTATGTCGCATATGGGTCAGGTCGACAATATTGTCTGCCGAATGAGGAAAAAGCATTGAGTGGAAAGCAGACTGCGAAATAAAACCAAAGGAAGCAAGACAACCATAACCGTAAGTTCGTAAGGTATGTTGGTTCAAATGGCTCTGGGCACTATGGGACTTAACATCTGAGGCCATCAGTCCCCTAGAACTTAGAACTACTTAAACCTAACTAACCTAATGACATCACACACATCCCTGCCCGAGACAGGATTCGAACCTGCGACCGTAGCGGTCGCGCGGGTCCAGACTGAAGCGCCTAGAACCGCTCGGCCACACCGGCCGGCCAAGGCATGTTCGAAGAAAGTGTATCTCACTCATAAGGGACATAGCGAGGGACCGATACATCACTTAACAGTTTGTGGCAGAATAACGAGGACACGTTCGGTCGTTACTGACCGAGCCTTGCGTCGCAGCCTTGCGCTAACCCCCTTTAAATACTCCAGCTCTCCCGCTCTCGCCCTCGGTTGGTCATTGTGATCGACTGCATTCACATTAATAGCACTCGATTCTGTGATTGCGTCACTTTAGTGAATCTGTGTCCTAGATGCCTCAATACAGTCTATGAACTTGCCGAAGATGTGCTCAGGATGATGGCCTTCACCTGATGAACTTCGCGCTGTTCGCCGCCTACCTTCTGGTGATGGATAAATGGACTACCGACAACACCACATCGCAGGTTGTTGCCAGTACCAGACTTAGACGTGGAAGCCAGAAATAGGATCTCTTAGTGTCCACGTTCCTGTTCAACACTCAGGCTTCTGCGAGTGCTGAAGCCCGCTACCGGAGGCAGGGAGGAGATCAACCGACCACTCGACTACCAACGCCAGGAACAACGCGGATGCGTCGTCAACAGTCACCGTAGAATTTGGAGCAGGCAGGCCGAAATGGCGGCACCTGTTCGCCGGCAGTCCGCCGCAGCGCCAGGGTCATTGACAGCTTCTCCTGGGCGCGCATCCGCTGAGCTGACTGGACGGATGTCAAGTAGAAACCAACACGAAGCTGAATGAGCAACAGCCGAGAATGGTGCGGTTGAACGACGGCTTGTAAGACTCGTGAAAAATTAACTGATCTCTAATAATGTTTTACTATCATCCAAGGCGCTTCACAGGTTCCCAACAGCGATCCTGACTTAACGCAGAGGAGCATCTGCTCTGCCCTCTGTAACAACAATCTTTATCAATGGAGGAGTGGAGGGGGATGTGTGAGGGTAGCAGTGCCTGTGGGAGAGGAGTATGGTGACATTTTGCATAAATACTGAAGCAATTTGGCTAATTATCCAGGACTCAAATGTGTCTGCATTCCATCTGTGCTCAGTATGACACACATTTCGGCAGACAGTCAACAGTTTAAACTTTGTTATTGAGATTACTTCCCTCAAAATGGTAGGGTACGGTGAACAGCTATTTCTCCGGCTACCAATAAGGCAGAGAGGTTTACAGCATCAAGTCTCTGTCTACAGATCGCCCAAAATAGTGCACACAGTAAAGACATGTACTACAGTTAACCGCACACTACACAGGCACTACGGTCGGTCTTCCTCTCGCAGGAGAAAACTCTAAGTGTATGTGGTGTAGGCGATAAATGGTCTGACAGCACAACAGAGTCCTTCTAGAAGGGCTAGACTGATGTCTGTCATATAACTGTGGTCGTTTAGTTGGACATACCTTGCTGGGGTTGCTGGTTGTACACCACTCTACATAGCTCCGTTTTAGGGTGAGACGTCGACCATCGATGAAGACCCCGTATGACGTTATTGCATCGACCTGTGTTCCGTTTTCATGATGAAGTAAATCAGTGGTACAAAGAACGTGTCTTCCTCATTTGGTGTATGTAGGCTGTTTAGGTTTTTGTGTTGGTAACGCCACGGAGCGCTCTCTAGAAAATCACTGACGGTGCTGTCTGCAGTCTGTGGGTGGTTGAAATTGTTGCAATATTCACTATTGTAGTGTTGGGCAGTTGGATGTGAACAGCGCGTAGCGTTGTGCAATTGGAGGTGAGCCGCCAGCAGTGGTGGATGTGAGGAGAGAGTTAGCAGAATTTTGAGAGCGGACGATCTGGACGTGTGTCCCTCAGAAAAAGGAAATTTGTAGGACTGGATGTTATGAACTGATATATATACTATGACTTTTGAACACTATTAAGGTAAGTACATTGTTTGTTTTCCATCAAAATCTTTCATTTGCTAACTATTCCTATCAGTAGTTAGCGCCTTCAGTAGTTAGAATGTTTTATTTAGCTGGCCGTATTGGCGCTCGCTCTATTGCAGTAGTTTAAGTAACGAAGATTTTTGTGAATTAAGTGATTCATGAAAGGTATAGGTTATTGTTAGTCAGTGCCATTAGTTTGTAGGGATTTTTGAAAGATTGCGTTGCGCTAAAAATATTGTTTGTCAGTTTAGTGTTTTATCAGAATAAGTAAAGAGAGAAATGTCTGAGTACGTTCAGTTTTGCTCAGCTGTTTGAAAATCAAATAACGTAAGAGGTTTACCAGCACTGTCATTCTTAATTTTTCAAAGGGGACGTTAGATTGGAACTGTTGCAGATATGTCATTGCTGCCACTGACGTTTTAGATTTGCAGTTCCTGAAACGTTAGGGATTCACGGAAGTTTCACCAACAGGGATCGTGGTATTTACGAAAAGTTGCAGCTGGAAATGAGACAGAGCAAACGGATGTCTCCCATTTGCTCTAGTTACACGGCTACTAATAACATTTTTTTCCCTTCTCTGTCTATAATATTACTTGGTTCTCATTTTCTGCATATGTAATGTAGGCACGAATCTACTCATTCCCTATTTCGATTAGATTTCATTTTACTTCATTATTTCAATTGTAGTCTCAGATTAGCTTACTGCAAAAATATAATCAGTTTTATTTCAACCATATTTACTAGAAATTATACCTAATTAAAATTCTACTACAGTACATAATGGTGGAAACATTATGAGGTAACAGATAAATCTGATAATGATGACACCACTCACTGTAAAGTCTGGCATTCAGATTTTTCAGTAACATAGTTAAAATCCCGTGAAACTAATTAACTTACGAAATATTTTAATATTAAATTCAGACGTCGCCACATTTCTCAATGAAGATTTATCCTTGGTGCTTGTCAGATTCCGATCGTTAACATTATACTTTTGTTAACCTAATTTTTCTGCACAAGGTGGCATACTTCATTAACTGCATAAGACATTAATTAAGATTATTGCGTAATCTGCCACACTTTTCAGCAAGGCGCTTGTAATTGTAAATAGGTTATTCCCAGTGAGTATGCATAAAACGGTTCCATAAACTTTTCTGAATCGCTAGACCGTCAAATATTTCGTAATCAAAATGTATGCCGGTACTTATAGTCCATCCTGAGTAGCAATATCCAAAAATGCAATTTTTCAAACGATTGCGTAGTTTCCAAAACAAAAATTGGTTTACACGCCTGTCTTTAAATAGTCGGAAGTCACCCAAAATTGTCAGTTCGCTACGACCGAATAAACGAGTGACACCTATGTGGAGTCTGTTCCTGGTAATTACACGTGTAACATCTGTGTGTAACGTGCCTGCGAAAACACGCGTGTCGGAATCCGCGAGAACTCAGTCATGTCGATACCTAAGAATTTACAAGTGTTTTCTTTAATTAAATTTTGTTAATAATTTGACTGAGTTGTGTTGTGGTTGGTATGAGCGTCGGGTGATAGTTGTCATTGGAATGGTTGACTATTGTAAGTTGTGACTTTCGTTAAAAATTGAATTTAATGAAATGTTTCCGTGTGAATTTATTTGAGGAGTTTCTGTAACAAAGTGGTTTTCTTTCTGTCACACTTAATCGTTCTGTTTTGGTGATTTGTTGTAGTTATCACTGAGACTTGGACAATCTTCCTCAGAAAACTGTGCTTCCATAATTTCATAATTTTTGTTATGAAGTCTGCCACTGGACTCTTGTACGTTTGTGAGTGCCATCCTGGCTTCAAAATGGTTCAAATGGCTCTGAGCATTATGGGACTTAACATCTGAGGTCATCAGTCCCCTAGAACTTAGTACTTAAACCTAACTAACCTAAGGACGTCACACACATCGATGCCCGAGGCAGGATTCGAACCTGTGACAGTAGCGGTAGCGCGGTTCCAGACTGTAGCGCCTAGAACCGCTCGGCCACCCCGGCCGGCAGTGCCATCCTGGTTTATGCGTTATTCATCGTAAGAAGTTAAGAAAATGGTTATCGCACAAACAATAGGACGTCGGGAATAACTAATGTGCGAAGAAGTGAAATCGAAATCGTGGTGTTGTGTACACGTATGAACAAACATAATTTATTAGTCATTAAGATTTTACGTTTCATGCACTACCGTAGAGGCGACGGAGAAGGGACTATGAATGCCGTTCTCCATGGCATACTTCTGTTCCTGCTCTAAAAATATCGTCATTGAGGGGGGACGATTCGTTGTGAATGCTACTACGCTCAGCGAGTTCAGAATGTTTATAACAGACGATACCTCGTTGCTGGAGAGTGGAGCCACCAGCAGCTAAAACTGCGACACTCCGAGAAACCTTGAAGTGTCTAAAGTTACATTCAGCAGCCACGTCTTCAATATTTCTCGCTTGCTCACAGCTTTCCACAGTGCATAGTCTATCTCAGTTTGTATAAGGGGGACATTTTCTCTCTGAGTAATCCCGGCAGTATGACAGAAAGAAAGAGACAAACATTTCTAACATTATCGTGGATGTTTCATAAAGGCGCTAAGAAATCGAAAAAAATGTAATTACGTTCAGAAAATTGTAATCGAGAAACTAAAACATCAGCCTGGAAATCTGAGAAGCACAAATTTTAAGCTGCGTAGCACCATCATCTCACCATCTGTAGCAATAGAACGAAGGTGCTTAATAAAATTAAGAGCTGTTTTTATATTTCTTTATGAAATGCACTATTTAAAGTGACGAGTATGTTACTATGCACACCACAATCCAGGAAGCACCCGTGGACTGTGACACGAAGAACCCGGAAGCAGAAACAACAGACACTTTCACGGACAACAGCTCATTGTACTTCTCCAGCGATTCCGGCTGTCGTGTAACTGGTTGATTCACCAGTGGAATCTAAGCTTGTAGAAGAGGGGCACATTCCGTCACGAGGTGTTTTCTCCAGATCTCGTTAGACTCTGTGTCCGCATCTTCTTACTCTGGCTTCCAATGTGCTCCGGTATCAAGCTGCATGAAACCTTCCTCCTCAATTCTTGTGATAGTGCAAGGGACTTCGTGGGGTGCAAATGATTGTCCACTATTGTATCGGTTGGGGAGAAATGAGGGATTGGAACAACGTGTCTGTCAGTGACATAACATTTACTCCGAAGTCCACATTACTTGCAAATCAGTATTAAACATTGGAGAAACATTGGGTAAGTGAATCTTAAACGACATTATCGGCGACCAAATCTCACCAGTCAAGCGGGTGCCCTGTATGTTGAACTGGTATAGTTTGCAGAAAATATCATATGACAAAAATATTGAGAAATTACGTTTGGAAGATATTCTTTCTTCAAAATAAACAAACACACCCTTAACATAACAAGAATTGTACAAAGACTTTGTAAATCAGAAACATATCACGTGCAGCTACAGGAAGCAAACTGAGATGAAACTGAATCAGTTGTAAAGATTCCCATATGTTATGAAGATCAGTGGAACATATATTAGTTTTGTACCCAGTCATCTGTTGAATGTGTCTTTCAGATGCGTTCAGTTTCCTGAGGGATTCAAATAGTCGTTAGTGTATTTGAAACCACTTTATAGAAATGGTGAAGGGAATAACGTAGACAATTATGGGCCTGTTTATTTTCCACCAAGGTGTTCAAAAGTTTTTGAGAAACTTACGTACAGTATCTGATCACTGAGACGCCCTGCTAAAACCGCAGGACAGGACAGGTAGCTTAAGTTGTGGAAAGGGGCCAAAATAAGTGGCTGTCAGTTACACTCGAGCATGCAATCTTTATTTGATCAAACATTACAAGAGCCAAGAAAAATTAAAAAAAACAGCTTTAGTTTAGGAACTTAATTAGCGGCTGAATGCGCTGTACAATCTCATGCCTTAAGGGCAAGACCACTTTAACTTAAAAACGGCTGAAAGCCAATGACTTAAAGCTCAACCAAAATCAGAAATTTAAAAGGCAAATCCTTATCTTAAAACAATTCCTTAACTAGGTTGAAGGCCCAAAGAATCTGACACTTTAAGAGCAAACATCTTAAATTCAAAATCGGCTGAAGGCCCAACACTTAAGACTCAATAACATTAATTTTAAAAATATCAAAGGTTTTTCGTAAAACAGTTCTTAAATTAGGCTGAAGGCCCAAACCATCTGACACCTTAAGGGCAAAACAACCTTAATCTAAAAATCGGCTAGAATCCAAACTAGTACAAACAACAAGAACAAACAAGAAAAGGCAGAACACCGAAGGGCACTCAGAAGTTCTGAGGGTCGCCTTGGAATTCAAACACTAACGCTCGCTTAGGTGAGACAGTCAGTCGGTCCAATCATTGTCAATCCGTCGACAACCTAACTGACAGACAGTCAACGGACCCACCGACAAGATAACCTCCACTTCACCCGACCAGCGCACAAAAGGGACTTAAATGGAACAATGTAGAAGGTGTTGGCGCCCGCAATCAATTATACATTAAGCTGTCAAACTACACATCGTTCTGGACAGTGACAACATGATGAGGAAAATACACTGCCCGAACGTCAACGGCCAGGGCAGGTAACCGGAACGTTAACGGCCACAAGGTAGAAGATTCCGCTGGTGCTGCTCAGGAGCAAGTAAGGCAGGAAGTTAGTGACGCCTGTAAATGGAATAAGAAAACGAGGCGGCAGTACCGTAATAGAAGATGGCAAACAATAAATGGCATAAACGCGAGCCGTGCACGGCTCAATCATAAGTATCCGGACACGATCATGTGATGTGAAACTGACCACTCGATTTCACGTGAGCGGACCAGTATAAAAGCAGGCTGGATATGTTGTGTTGTCTGAAAAGAAGGAGTAACAGCAGAATGGATCGGTGAGGAAATCTCAGTAAATATGAACATGAACTTGTCATTGGCTGAGTGACAAATACATCAGAGCTAGCTGTCCAAGTCGACTGTTGCGATTATGAAGTGGAAACGTGAAGGAGCAATTACAACTAAACCAAGAACAGGCGGACGTTTTGTACTGACGGACAGAGATCGTGGGGCATTGCGGAGGGTCGTTGCAAAAATACTTAACAAAACGATAAATTTGAAAGTGTTTTAACACATTTAACAGCGTTGTGTGCTATGTACGACAGAGGAACAGTTCAGAGGCGACGGTTCTTTGTATCAGCACTAAAGTGCCCCCATCACGAAAATCTTCTGTAAGACACTGGTTTGCAGACAATAACATTCATGAAATGCGTTCCCCTGCGCGGAATTCACATCTCAACCAAACTGAATGCAGTTGGGACAAGTTAGAACTTCGACTTCGCTGCAGATTCCAGGGTGAAACAGCACTGCATGCTGTGGTTTCGACTCTTCAGAAAGAATGGGCTGTCATTCCTTCGCAAACACTGAACCACCTCATTGAAAGCGTCCCCAGTAGAGGTCAAGCGGTCATAAAGGTGAAAGTAATGTCGACTAACAGATGTTTAGATAGCTCTGAGCAGATAGTGTGTAATGGCATACCTCAATACAATTAATCTTCTATCAGACTCACAGTTTGGCTTCAGGAAGGGAGTATCCAAAGAACATGCTATTTATTCTTTTCTGTGTGATGGATCTAAACATAGGTTCTCGTAACTAAGTAAATCATTTAATTATGTGGAGCATACAATAGTTGCTGCATAAGTTGGAATATTAGAGGATCAGGGACAGAGCTCAAAGAACGAAGATTTCGTTTAACGTCCCGTCGAAATAGAGATCTTTAGAGACAGAGCACAAGCTCAGACGATGTCAAGGATGAGGAAAGAAATCGGTCATGCCCTTTCAAAGGAAACATTTCGGCATTTGCCTGGAACGATTTGGGAAAACCACGGAAAACCTAAATCTGGATGGCCGGACGCAGGTTTGAACCGACGTCCTCCCAAATGCGAGTATGGTGTGTTAACCACTGCGGGAAAGAGATCAACAGTGGTCGATGTCATATCTGGCAAGTGCGACTCAGTAGCTTGTCCTCCGGTACCAACACACAAGGAAGATTCTGTATAATGTACATGTAAGCTATTCTAATTATTAATTTTTTTTCAATTTATATCACAGTTGCGTTCAAATATTATTAACTGTCGTGATTATAGTCCGCTTCACAATCGATGGTGGGACGCGCAGGTCGAGGCACCGGCGGAGACTGCATTGTTTCGGGTTACAAGTGACAGTTGCGGTACACGCATACACGCGCTTCGCGCTTGAAGAAAGCGAGTATCCTCCAAATTACGTCTCTCGCTTGGTTATGTATTATTTGTCACTTACCATCCGCATCAATGATGACAAGTCGCAGAAAATGGAATAAAGATTCACTAAATAACTTTCTACGATCGTGTTTAGTGCTCGCCTTGGTTACGACATTCACAGCAGAGTGCACAGAACACTACAGAACGCTCATTCGCTGTCGGGGAATGAGTGACGTAGATGCACAGAACAATCCTAAACTCGCCCATCATCGTTCGTGACTGAAGCTATAGTTTCGGACTACATTGTCCATTCTCAAACCACAGACTTCACAGTAAATGTTAACACACATTTCCATCAGTGAACACTTATACAGATTGTGTAAATGTTAACACACATTTCCATCAGTGAACACTTATACAGATTGTATGTGTACCGTGTATATCATATAACTGTGCACTCGTGGAAATATATGTTAACATTCACAACCAAGACTACAGCTTGAGAATGGATATTGTAGGCCGAAACAAATCTCTGTAAACACAAATTTTTGGCCGCAACTGTCACAGAAACTGAAAAAATAAAAACAGGGAACATACTTTAATCTGATTGTGGTCGTGAAAAGTGGGGGTGTCACAGGGTTTTGTTCCAGATCTACTGCTTTTTTTGATATACAGGGTGAGTTAACTGTCCCTACTAATGTTGTTTTATGCAACCGGTAATGTTATACCTGGCCCTCAAAAACCACGTGTGAGATATTCGTATTCTCTATGTCGAAACGCGCGAACTATTAGTCCTGCAGCAAAATTAACGGGATCTTTTTGTATGAAATCAAATGTAGTTAAATTTCATAAGGGTATATATTTTCGCTGGAGGTAACGATTTTCGAGTCATTCAAGGAAAACGTACAAAAGTGGTTTTCACACCTCCAGTCCCACAATTATCCCTCACCAGACGGGATTTGTTGTATGTTGTTCGTGGCAATCTCTCCTACTACTGTACAAAAATTCCCGTCTACATGAACTATTCGCGATATTCGACATTTTTTCGTCTCTATTGATTGGTGTGTTGCACCACAAGTACAGTGGGCTCTTTCGTTAACATTATTAATTTAAACGTGTCCGTGAGGGTAATGAAAGTAAAACGACATTTGTAAACAGCTTAGTCAAACAGACGGAATTAATATAAATATGTTTCTGATTTACAAAGTCCTGTAGCTGCATGTGATATAGTTGTCTCGGAACACTAGCTTTCAAAAGTTCTACTTATTTATTTGAAACAATAAATTTTTGATATATCTTTAATGTTTAGCAAACTATGATTCAAGACGCTCATCTATGTTAACAATATATGTTTTTGCTCGATTGGACCATGGAAAACCTAGGTCAGGATGACCGGATGGGGACTTGAACGTGAGTCTCGTGCCTTACCCACGGTCTCACCTCCCTAACTTCTAAACCAGTGAAAAACTTAAGCTTGATAACTGGGAGTGGCTAGCTAATTAATTTAAAGAGACTTCCAGACAAAAATAGTTTCAAATTTTAGACAGAAAAATCTATAGGTATTAACTGTTGAAAACGTGCCTCTGGTGAAAGTTTAAAATTCATTTTTCTCGAACATGTATTACCTGCTAAATGTCAGCTGTAACTGACGTACCATCGTTCCCTGGTAGTTATAAGAACATAAGGACATTAAAAGGAAGTAGTAGTTGAGAATATAGTTGAGAGAGGATTGCAGTCTACACCCACACATTACTCACTCTGTACACTGAGCAAACTGTGAAGGAAAACGGAGGAAAAATTTGGAAAGGATTTAAAGTTCAGTGAAAAAAGATTAAGAGTTTGGGTCTTAAGGATGGCACTGTAATTCTGTCAGAGATGGAGGACGCGTTAGATGAGCAGTTAGTTAACTGGATAATTCAAGTGGTGCAGAGGGAATCAGATTACGAAATGAGATAGTAAACGTAGTAGATGAGTTTTGTTATTTGGGCTTTTCTGTGTCGGAGAGGACGCAGGAAAGTCTGTTATAAGCAAACTCTGCAGCTTCAATTAACCAGTGGTGGTGCGATGTCTCCTAAACCCACACAGAGAGCGAGGCAGGAACTCCTTGGGTACAAAGTCTATCATACTGCTGAGGGACATTCTGCAATCTTTACGCTGACGCTCCGGGTTAATCAACGGAATTCTGGGAGGCGTCGCTTAAAAATGCAGGGATACCCTCCAAAATGAAGAGATAAGGGACATTTATGACTACTAAATGAGACACTATTTACAATTACTTTGATTTATTGTAACAAAAGTATTTTTGAACAAGTGACAACCTGTGGCAACATTAATCTACATCTACATCTACATCTATACTCCGCGAGCCACCTTACGGTGTGTGGCGGAGGGTACTTATTGTACCACTATCTGATCCCCCCTTCCCTGTTCCATTCACGAATTGTGCGTGGGAAGAACGACTGCTTGTAAGTCTCCGTATTTGCTCTAATTTCTCGGATCTTTTCGTTGTGATCATTACGCGAGATATATGTGGGCGGTAGTAATATGTTGCCCATCTCTTCCCGGAATGTGCTCTCTCGTAATTTCGATAATAAACCTCTCCGTATTGCGTAACGCCTTTCTTGAAGTGTCCGCCACTGGAGCTTGTTCAGCATCTCCGTAACGCTCTCGCGCTGACTAAATGTCCCCATGACGAATCGCGCTGCTTTTCGCTGGATCATGTCTATCTCTTTTATTAATCCAACCTGGTAAGGGTCCCATACTGATGAGCAATACTCAAGAATCGGACGAACAAGCGTTTTGTAAGCTACTTCTTTCGTCGATGAGTCACATTTTCTTAGAATTCTTCCTATGAATCTCAACCTGGCGCCTGCTTTTCCCACTATTTGTTTTATGTGATCATTCCACTTCAGATCGCTCCGGATAGTAACTCCTAAGTATTTTACGGTCGTTACCGCTTCCAATGATTTACCACCTATGGCATAATCGTACTGGAATGGATTTCTGCCCCTATGTATGCGCATTATATTACATTTATCTACGTTTAGGGAAAGCTGCCAGCTGTCGCACCATGCGTTAATCCTCTGCAGGTCCTCCTGGAGTACGTACGAGTCTTCTGATGTTGCTACTTTCTTGTAGACAACCGTGTCATCTGCAAATAGCCTCACGGAGCTACCGATGTTGTCAACTAAGTCATTTATGTATATTGTAAACAATAAAGGTCCTATCACGCTTCCCTGCGGTACTCCCGAAATTACCTCTACATCTGCAGATTTTGAACCGTTAAGAATGACATGTTGTGTTCTTTCTTCTAGGAAATCCTGAATCCAATCACAAACCTGGTCCGATATTCCGTAAGCTCGTATTTTTTTCACTAAACGTAAGTGCGGAACCGTATCAAATGCCTTCCTGAAGTCCAGGAATACGGCATCAATCTGCTCGCCAGTGTCTACGGCACTGTGAATTTCTTGGGCAAATAGGGCGAGCTGAGTTTCACATGATCTCTGTTTGCGGAATCCATGTTGGTTATGATGAAGGAGATTTGTATTATCTAAGAACGTCATAATACGAGAACACAAAACATGTTCCATTATTCTACAACAGATTGACGTAAGCGAAATAGGCCTATAATTATTCGCATCTGATTTATGACCCTTCTTGAAAATGGGAACGACCTGCGCTTTCTTCCAGTCGCTAGGTACTTTACGTTCTTCCAGCGATCTACGATAAATTGCTGATAGAAAGGGGGCAAGTTCTTTAGCATAATCACTGTAGAATCTTAAGGGTATCTCGTCTGGTCCGGATGCTTTTCCGCTACTAAGTGATAGCAGTTGTTTTTCAATTCCGATATCGTTTATTTCAATATTTTCCATTTTGGCGTCCGTGCGACGGCTGAAGTCAGGGACCGTGTTACGATTTTCCGCAGTGAAACAGTTTCGGAACACTGAATTCAGTATTTCTGCCTTTCTTCGGTCGTCCTCTGTTTCGGTGCCATCGTGGTCAACGAGTGACTGAATAGGGGATTTAGATCCGCTTACCGATTTTACATATGACCAAAACTTTTTAGGGTTCTTGTTTAGATTGTTTGCCAATGTTTTATGTTCGTATTCGTTGAATGCTTCTCTCATTGCTCTCTTTACGCTCTTTTTCGCTTCGTTCAGCTTTTCCTTATCAGCTATGATTCGACTACTCTTAAACCAATGATGAAGCTTTCTTTGTTTCCGTAGTACCTTTCGTACATGATTGTTATACCACGGTGGATCTTTCCCCTCGCTTTGGACCTTAGTCGGTACGAACTTATCTAAGGCGTACTGGACGATGTTTCTGAATTTTTTCCATTTTTGTTCCACATCCTCTTCCTCAGAAATGAACGTTTGATGGTGGTCACTCAGATATTCTGCGATTTGTGCCCTATCACTCTTGTTAAGCAAATATATTTTCCTTCCTTTCTTGGCATTTCTTATTACACTTGTAGTCATTGATGCAACCACTGACTTATGATCACTGATACCCTCTTCTACATTCACGGAGTCGAAAAGTTCCGGTCTATTTGTTGCTATGAGGTCTAAAACGTTAGCTTCACGAGTTGGTTCTCTAACTATCTGCTCGAAGTAATTCTCGGACAAGGCAGTCAGGATAATGTCACAAGAGTCTCTGTCCCTGGCTCCAGTTCTGATTGTGTGACTATCCCATTCTATACCTGGTAGATTGAAGTCTCCCCCTATTACAATAGTATGATCACGAAACTTCTTCACGACGTTCTGCAGGTTCTCTCTGAGGCGCTCAACTACTACGGTTGCTGATGCAGGTGGTCTATAGAAGCATCCGACTATCATATCTGACCCACCTTTGATACTTAACTTAACCCAGATTATTTCACATTCGCATTCGCTAATAACTTCACTGGATATTATTGAATTCTTTACTGCTATAAATACTCCTCCACCATTGGCGTTTATCCTATCCTTGCGGTATATATTCCATTCTGTGTCTAGGATTTCGTTACTGTTCACTTCCGGTTTTAACCAACTTTCCGTTCCTAATACTATATGCGCACTATTTCCTTCAATAAGAGATACTAATTCAGGAACCTTGCCCTGGATACTCCTGCAGTTTACCAATATTACGTTAACTTTTCCTGTTTTTGGTCTCTGAGGACGGACGTTCTTTATCAACGATGATAATGTCCTCTCTGGTAAGCCGTCAGGTATTTTATCGTTTCGCCCAAGGGGGGGTCCCTCTAACCTAAAAAACCCCCGTGTGCACGCCACACGTACTCTGCTACCCTAGTAGCTGCTTCCGGTGTGTAGTGCACGCCTGACCTGTCTAGGGGGGCCCTACAGTTCTCCACCCAATAACGGAGGTCGATGAATTTGCAACCATTATAGTCGCAGAGTCGTCTGAGCCTCTGGTTTAGACCCTCCACACGGCTCCAGACCAGAGGACCGCGATCGACTCTGGGCACTATGCTGCAGATATTAAGCTCAGCTTGCACTCCGCGTGCGATGCTGGTTGTCTTCACCAAATCAGCCAGCCGCCGGAAGGAACCAAGGATGGCCTCAGAACCCAAGCGGCAGGCGTCATTCGTTCCGACATGTGCTACTATCTGCAGCCGGTCACACCCAGTGCGTTCAATAGCTGCCGGAAGGGCCTCCTCCACATTACGGACGAGACCCCCCGGCAAGCACACCGAGTGCACACTGGCATTCTTCCCCGACCTACCCGCTATTTTCCTAAGGGGCTCCATAACCCGCCTAACGTTGGAGCTCCCTATAACTAATAGGCCCGCCCTCTGTGACTGTCGGGACCTTGCCGGAGAATCGGCCACTGGCCCAACAGGCGAGGCATCCTGTGGTGGCTCGGAAACGATGTCATCACCACTAGGAAGCACCCCGTACCTGTTGGAAAGGGGTAAGGCAGCTGCCACGCGGCCAGATCCCACCTTCGCCTTTCGGCCAGGCACGCGCGAGCCCACCACTGTCCGCCATTCACCCTGGAGTGATGGCTGACCGGTAAGATGCTCACTGCCGGAAGACGCAGCGACATCAGGGGTTCCATGTGATTCCAAGGCCACCGAAGTAGGCATAGGTCTCACCACAGTTGCCCCAACGCCACTACGAGCCGACGCCTGCGCCTCGAGCTCGATG
Organism: Schistocerca piceifrons; assembly: GCF_021461385.2. Taxonomy (NCBI): domain Eukaryota; kingdom Metazoa; phylum Arthropoda; class Insecta; order Orthoptera; family Acrididae; genus Schistocerca; species Schistocerca piceifrons. The sequence continues at coordinate 968,199,778 of NC_060139.1, read as the reverse complement.
AGCCTAACAGACAAAGCCTCCACCTGCCCCCGAAGAGTGGCCAATTCTCCTTGCGTCCGCTCACAACAACCACAGTCCCTACACATGACTATGTTTACCCTACTCTATACGGTGACAAATTCCCAAGATAATCTTCTGATGAGCTACTCTGATAATCAAGAAACACTCACTGAAATACGAGACGCGAAAACTACGCTAGGTTTTCCCAGAAAAACTATTTAAAAGCTAAGCGCAGCAAATAAGTACAAAAACGCTTTATACAAACAGTACTCGCTGCTGCTGGTGCTCTCGCTCTGGCTGTCACAAGACAACTGCTGATTCAAGTGACTAGTGGCTAACGGCTGCGAAACAAACAAAAGACGGTTTTAGGGCGCTTTCTGTTCTAAACGATCAAGAAAACACTAAGAAATCTAACACGAAAACTACGTAAAGTTTTATCAAGAACTGTTAGTTACTATGCAGAGCAGATAAACACAAATAGAATCCCTTCCTTAGTGGAAGGTCGTAAACAAAATGCAAAATAAACGCTTTATACAAACAGTACTCGCTGCTGCTGGTGCTCTTGTAATACCTGCCCTAGAGCGTCGGGTGAAAGGTGCTGATAATCGCGCTAGTGAATTAGTTACAGTCGTGAAATGTCCAAGGTTTGTTACGATATTACTTGAAAGCATATAGTACTACAGAAGGAAATACGTCACACCTGTGGTCGGAGCTGAAAGCAGTCTGTTCACTGGCGATAAACTACAAGTCTTCACAGTGGAACTTGAAGTAAGCAGATTACTATAGAATGATTTTAAACTCCTTGTACATAATCTCGCGGTTGCAACCTGTGGTGTGCGTACTGTAAGACCTTCGGTACACACACCATCAGATTATTGGAGTTGTCGCTCTAACGAAGTAGGAGAGTGTCAGCAATATGTCTCGTGGTCTTACTGTGGCGTGCTTATCTTCTGCCGTTAGGTCAGACGATAGAAATGCCACTTACATGCTTAGAGTAGCAGATTGACGGTCACCAACTTTAAACAGAACTTGATTAATTTTCACACACATTTATTACAATAATAACAATCATAAACCTTACTTAACTTGATTCTGGATGCTATTTACAATTGACAATCTGAAGTTCCTTTGGTCTTGGTACGTTAATCTTATTCTCACATATCTCTGATACTTGACAAAGTGTCTATACATTTATCTTCATGGCTATGTACAGGAATATGATAATCTTATGAGGCGCAGACTGAAACTTGACTATAGACTGGAACAGACTAATGCAGACTGACTAATCGGAGTCTGTACACTCGTTATAATGCCTCGCGCGTTCACGTATCACTGCGCGAGTGTGATCCGCGAGGAGAAAAGGTTCTACGTTAGCAGCAGTCTCATTGGCTGCGTTACATACACTCCTGGAAATTGAAATAAGAACACCGTGAATTCATTGTCCCAGGAAGGGGAAACTTTATTGACACATTCCTGGGGTCAGATACATCACATGATCACACTGACAGAACCACAGGCACATAGACACAGGCAACAGAGCATGCACAATGTCGGCACTAGTACAGTGTATATCCACCTTTCGCAGCAATGCAGGCTGCTATTCTCCCATGGAGACGATCGTAGATTGCTGGATGTAGTCCTGTGGAACGGCTTGCCATGCCATTTCCACCTGGCGCCTCAGTTGGACCAGCGTTCGTGTTGGTCGTGCAGACCGCGTGAGACGACGCTTCATCCAGTCCCAAACATGCTCAATGGGGGACAGATCCGGAGATCTTGCTGGCCAGGGTAGTTGACTTACACCTTCTAGAGCACGTTGGGTGGCACGGGATACATGCGGACGTGCATTGTCCTATTGGAACAGCAAGTTCCCTTGCCGGTCTAGGAATGGTAGAACGATGGGTTCGATGATGGTTTGGATGTACCGTGCACTATTCAGTGTCCCCTCGACGATCACCAGTGGTGTACGGCCAGTGTAGGAGATCGCTCCCCGCAACATGATGCCGGGTGTTGGCCCTGTGTGCCTCGGTCGTATGCAGTCCCGATTGTGGCGCTCACCTGCACGGCGCCAAACACGCATACGACCATCATTGGCACCAAGGTAGAAGCGACTCTCATCGCTGAAGACGACACGCCTCCATTCGTCTCTCCATTCACGCCTGTCGCGACACCACTGGAGGCGGGCTGCACGATGTTGGGGCGTGAGCGGAAGACGGCCTAACGGTGTGTGGGACCGTAGCCCAGCTTCATGGAAACGGTTGCGAATGGTCCTCGCCGATACCCCAGGAGCAACAGTGTCCCTAATTTGCTGGGAAGAGGCGGTGCGGTCCCCTACGGCACTGCGTAGGATCCTACGGTCTTGGCGTGCATCCGTGCGTCGCTGCGGTTCGGTCCCAGGTCGACGGGCACGTGCACCTTCCGCCGACCACTGGCGACAACATCGATGTACTGTGGAGACCTCACGCCCCACGTGTTGAGCAATTCGGCGGTACGTCCACCCGGCCTCCCGCATGCCCACTATACGCCCTCGCTCAAAGTCCGTCAACTGCACATACGGTTCACGTCCACGCTGTCGCGGCATGCTACCAGTGTTAAAGACTGCGATGGAGCTCCGTATGCCACGGCAAACTGGCTGACACTGACGGCGGCGGTGCACAAATGCTGCGCAGCTAGCGCCATTCGACGGCCAACACCGCGGTTCCTGGTGTGTCCGCTGTGCCGTGCGTGTGATCATTGCTTGTACAACCCTCTCGCAGTGTCCGGAGCAAGTATGGTGGGTCTGACACACCGGTGTCAATGTGTTCTTTTTTCCATTTCCAGGAGTGTATTAATACGCGGATCGGTGGAAACAGAATTTGGTCCGTCTCTATGACAGCGCCATCTCGTAGTGCGGAGACGGACGAGGGCTGCGCCTGCGCTGTTGTGTTTAGCGGGGCGCGCTCTAGTGGGAAAGTTGGTTCCGCGCTGACTACGCGGAACTATGTATACAACACAATCCAACCGCACCATAATGCTGCAGATGGAGGCTCTAGTGGCTGCAGAATGAATCGTTGGCGGGACCAACGGTCCCCGTCAACCGCTAAGTTCGTATCAGCACGAAAACTTTCTAACAAGGGAACCTCCCAATCGCAGCCCCCTCAGATTTAGCTATAAGTTGGAACAGTGGATAGGTCTTGAAAAACTGAACACAGATCAATCGAGAAAACAGGAAGAAGTTGTGTGGAACTATGAAAAAAATTAGCAAAATATACGAACTGAGTAGTCCACGTGCAACATATGCAACTTCAAGGGTGGCCTGCAGCCAGGAGCGCCGTGGTCTTGTGGTTAGCGTGAGTAGCTGCGGAATAGGAGGTCCACGATTCAAGTCCTCCCCCGAGTGAAAGATTTACTTTCTTTGTTTTTGCAAAGTTATGATATGTCCGTTCGTTCATTGACGTCTCTGTTCACTGTAATAAGTTTAGTGTCTGTGTTTTGCGAGCGCACCGCAAAACCGTGCGATTAGTAGACGAAAGGACGTGCCTCTCCAATGGGAACTGAAAACATTTCATCGCCAGGTCATAGATCAACCGATTCCTCCGTAGGAAAACACGTCTGATATATTCTATACGATACTGTTGACGGCATGTGCGTCACAGGACAGTAATATGTTGTCGACCCACCTAACTTGCACACTTGGCGAATGGGTGAAAAGATTCTTCTACCTTGCCCGATTTAGGTTTTCTTGTGGATGTGATTGTCACTCCCAAAAAAGTGATCGCATCGGACGGACAGACGGACAGATAATAATTGTCTGAAAACAAAAAATTAAAAATTTCAGCCGCGGGAAGACGTGAACCGTGTACCTCTTATTCCGCAGCTACTCACGCTAACCACAAACCCACGGCGCTCCTGGCTGCACGTCACCCTTGAAGTTGCATATGTGTGGACGTGGTCTACTCAGTTCGTATATTTTGCTAATTTTTTTCATAGTTCCACACAACTTCTTCCTGTTTTCTCGATTGATCTGTGTTCAGTTTTTCAAGGCCTATCCACTCTGCCAACTTACAACTAAATCCGATGGGGGTGCGATGGAGAGGTTCCCTTGTAAGTACCAAATAGATCAGTTCAGGCGGTACGGTGGGCCGACGAAGTCGACGGTGCAGCGTGGAAACCCGGCGGCGGAGGCTCCCGAAGATTCAGTGATTTCTGATCAAATATTAGTTAAAAGGAAACCTCGCACTGCCGCCTTTTGCCTATATTCCTGGATTCTGATTGGCTTGGCTCCTGATCTTCCGAGCACTGACTCATAAAACTGCTCCTCACCAAACGCGAGTCCGGTTCCCCTAGCCGATTAGCCATTCTTCACAGAAAAGAGTTACCTGATTCTCTCTCTGTGACCATTGGGGTGCTCTTCATCATCTCCTTCCAGTGTCTCTTTCTAACACAATTTATTTACGTCAGCCACTGCTGGCGCTTTTTACATCGTATAAACTTCTTTTTTCTTTCCTTAGTGAAACCCTCAGCGATGTCTCATGTTTTCAAAGGCAGGTCCTCAATAGGTCTTATAGATGTTTATCTCTAGGTTTCAGTGCTTTTTGGAGCAAGAGCAGCTTTCTGCATTTTGAGCCCAATGGTACCTTTTGCTAAAAAACGAGCCTTCTCTCACCACTCCCAGGTTGTCAAAGGTTGTCGCCAGGAGTTTTCTCCGCAGAAGATGTTATCTGTGTTCGTGTATCAGGTGGCCAGACGTCCTAGGGCAGCACCACAAAGAGATGGCTGATGGCTCATGGACTGCTGACTCGCGGCTCTCTTTTGACGGTACTTCAACAAACTGGCTCTAAGAGGCAGTCGACTCTACTGTCTCTGGCGATTAGTTTACCTTCTCACCGTTCACCGTTCACAATGCTTTCAACGTTTTCTCGTTTCTACAAGACACGCAAATTCAGATTAATAGGAAAAGAATAGTGAGGTTGCATTCGTCAGTTACCGACAATCACTAGTGCTGCTGTTTGTCACATTCCTTAGTGTCAATGAAATATTAAAGTCAAACTGGTCTTTCAGTATCAATTTCCATGTGTTACAAGACTCCAGAAAAACAGTCCTATAACAGCATACAAATCTGTAAGCACTGGTTTTTTGTCAATGTGGTGTGGCTATTACTTTCCTAATTATACATTAATAACTTTCAATATTAGCCACAAGGAAAAGTCTTTTCGCGGATAACAGCAAGATTTTTGTCATTTCTAGAACAACATAATTCCTAGTGCTAAAGAAAGGAAATGAAGGCACTACAGATATTTACAAACGATTATCGTGCAATAACGTTATATTTAACAAGTAGAAAATTGTCGGTATTGTTTTCAACTGTCAAATACATTAATTCAGAATTATTGTTAATGGATATTGACTGAGACATAAACTGAAATAATCGCAAGGAAAAAATAACAAACGTAATCTGATTAGAACATTTACAGTTCCCATAATTGGTGTACTCAGGCAGCAGTATGAATTTCATTCCAGTCACATGTATTTTTCCTTGATGTAATTTTCACAAAAGTTCGTCTATTAACTTCAGAGCAATACAAAGTAACTCCACACTGCACATAGCTCCTCATAACCCTGCACATGATACAGTTACCCGCTTGAAAAAATATTTATTCTCAGAAGGCAGTCACAGACAATCTCGAATATGAATTTTTTTTAGTGACACCTATATATTTTACATTGTCATTGAGTTTAGACAAGGGTAATCGTATCCACTAGATTATGCAAGAAATGAATGAGTACAAAATTTATTTTTGTTGGCGTTACATTCCTGTTATTAGAGAGGTAGTTGTCAGATACAGAAATAGTAATAAATCTTTAATTTGGAATAAACAATTCGAATCCAACTGCATTGCACAAGTCAAAAATAATGATTTTATTGCCTCCGCTTACCGATTGAGTTGGTACAGCAGCAGAAGCCCATCGCTCTTGTTTTGTTGTGAACTGAATCTTGGATGCTGGTCCAACCATTCTTATTGTGCTGTGTGTGTTAAGAATCATTACAAAACAGTAGTCGTCATCTGCAGCAACAAAGTATGCTTCCAAACGGGCCTCTCACATGTTAACTGACAGTATTTCTCTCGTGATGTCACTCTGAGTGGGATGCCCAACTGTAACAAACAAAGAGCTATTTTGATAACTCATAATAATTTCAGGGACAGTGTCACTCATTTTTTCTGGTTTAGATACTGATCTCTTACAATCTATCAAAATTCTATGTGGCATTGATTGTGGCAGGAGATACTCGACTAGAATCGTCTTGATGAAAAAAGTCTTTATTTTAGCGGTAATATTTTTATTATACTTATTTTACGCTAAATATTGTACTATAGAGCAGTAGTCATATAAAGCCATCTACCTTAGGTACTTGAAAGGTTTGTGACTTTGTTATTTGCCAAAGTTTCTTTCAAAAGAACTCTTTATCTTGATGGAAAGCATATAGCATTCCTTTGAAGGAAAGCGTTTCGCTTTAAAGAAGGATTTATAAGCATATACATGCTTGGGCTTGGGTGAATACGCTTGATAACATTTTCTCAGTTCACACGTTGAAAGTTCACTCACAATTTTTTTCTATTAAACACACAGAATCCCAAATAAGAGAACAAACTTCAGCAACTACAATAAATAATAATGTCGTGTGACTAGGGCCTCCCTTCGGGTAGACCTTTCGCCTGGTGCAAGTCTTTTGATTTGACGCCACTTCGGCAACTTGCGCGTCGATGGGGATGAAATGATGTTGATTAGGACAACACAACACCCAGTCCCTGAGAGGATAAAATCTCCGACCCAGCTGGGAATCGAACCCGGACCCTTAGGATTGACGTTCTGTCACGTTGACCACTTTTTTTCTTTTTTTTTAAATTCTCATTTTGTTCGTTGTATCTGTTCGGGGCGGACGTCGCAAGACGCCCGTTTCAGTTCGTCGTTGATCCATTAACTCAGTTTTTTATTACAGAGGGCAGTTAACCCTCTGACCGAACACGCTGAGTTACCATGCCGGCACCACTCAGCTACCGTGGGCGGAAACTTCAGCACCTGATTCCTCACAGGAAGAGGAACAAAGAAGTCTATATGAACATTTGTCCGAAAATGGACAGTAAGGTAGCAACAAAGCAGTTACTGCTGGTTCATTAAATTACACATTACATTATCAACTTTTCCAGCACATCTGAACTTGCAACAGATATCTTCCACAGTCTTTTCCTCACAGCTGATTATTTTCTCTGGCTGCATAGGTAGTTTTCAATCAATTTCTTGTGACACTTGCTAAGCAGAAATATCTCTTTACGTTCCTCAGCTTTTAGCTCTTCACTAATGTTCAGTGATTCTGTAATAGCCGTATAGTCTCTGATTCTTACATCTGAGTTCACAGAGGCGACAAGTTTGGTACTAAAATAATTAAAAAGCCACGATCGTTTCAATATCGTTTACTAGATGACCAGTTTCAGCACCCTGAAGGTGCCATCATCGAATCTTTGAAGATATAACATAACAGGTTTCATAGAGGGCTTACATGAGTTGACTATATACATTACAATTATTACAGAACCACATACCTGAAACGTGGATTAACATCTATAAAACCATAAGGACATCATGGCACATGAGGCAGACCATCTGATAAAAATCATTGTCACAACCAATAAAAAATAATAAAAAAACTGCTATTATGGACGTTCTTTACATAAAATATAAACCTGAAGTCACCAGATGAAACTACCAATGCTCGCCTAACACCGGTCGGCATCATCAAAATCATCACTGTCCTATTCCGTGCAGAACTACCTGCTGTGATTCTAGCGGTTCATAAGCGGCCACCAGATAGCGCTGTTCAAGCAGCGCGCACACAGTCCCACGGTATAACCACTCATTACTACTACAACACAACTTTACTATAACTGCTTGTCACATACCCATGCAAAGCCCACATCTGCGCATACATTTCCTGTACATACTATAATCACTATAAAATACGTCAATTAGAAAGTAAAAGCATCTGAAGCACGGACATTATCCATTAGCGCCTTACAAAACTACGTATTATAATTTACCTTTATTGATATAAGGACGTCAGGAATATGTACACAGAAAGCTGTTCATAACATGACTTAGGTACAATGTTAGGCGAGCAGTGGTAGTTTCATCTGGTGACTTCATTTTTATATTTTATGGAAAGAACGACCATGAGAGCAGTTTTGTATTATTTTTGTTGGTTGTGACAATGATTTCATCAGATGGTCTGCCTCATGTGCCATGATGTTCATATGGTTTTATAAATGTAATCCACATTTCAGGTATGTGGTTCTGTAATAATTGTAATGTATATAGTTAACTCACGTAAGCCATCCCTCAAACCTGTTATGTTATACCTTCAGAGATCCGGTGATGGCACCTTCGGAGTGCTGAAACCGGTCATCTAATAAACGATTGAAGCGATCGTGGCTTTTCAATTATTTTAAAAACAGAGTGATCGCCTCACGACACACCATGTGTTCACTGCAAAAAAGTTTGGTACTGTTGGGCTCCAATAGCCCCAATGTGTTTCCCTTTCCGTTGGGGCATCTCTCTAGCTGCTCTACATAATTCTCGGAAAATGTATTTAACACAGCGACCGAAGATTCATTCCGTTCCAAGTGCGTGCTTCTCTTCGTCTGTTTGATTACGCTCTTGGCACAAGATCACCGAAAACAGTGACAACCCTAAAATGCTTATGAGCAATCGTCCGAGGCGAACTAAATTGCAATGACGACATCAAAATAATTCTAGGAAAAGCTGCTGACAAGTTCAGAATCATTGGAAGAATCTTAAGGAAACTTACGTCATCCATGAAAGAAGTACGTTACAAAACCTTAGATCGGTTCTTGAGTATTGTTCATCAATCTGGGACCCTTAGCAGATTGCATGAGTGGAAGTAATAGAAAAGATCCAACGAAGAGCGGCGCGTTTCGTCGTGGGTACGTTTAGTAACTGCCAGAGCACAACAGTCTCTAGTGATAGACGACACACTGTTAGGTGTTGCGCATCACGGTGGAGGACACTGTTGGCGTTCCGGGAGAACAAGTCCATGGAAGAGACGGGTTCATCCTCCTACACAAGTCTCACGAAATGTTTAAGACACGGAAACGAGGGACCTAAGAGATCATATGGAGGTTTACCGACACTCGTTCTTCCCATGCGCGATTAGTGAATGGAACAGAACAGGTCAAATGGCAGTTGTTCCAGAAGCACCCTCCAGCACACATCGAAGATGGCTCTCGGAGTATGGATGTAGATGTAGATGACACGCTGATGCTCGGACTCGGGAAATATGGTGAAGGAAATCGTATGTACCTCTTGCAACGCAATCTTATTGAGATTTAGGAGTATCACCTAAAACCCAAGTCTGAATGGTTCCGCTGAAATTTTAACAGCAGTCTTCCCGAACGTGACACAAGTACCTTAATTACTGTGCCATCTCATAGCTTCAGAGTACTAAAGATACTAATATTCTCTGAAAACTAGAAATATGGCACCTGAATTGCTGGGACATACTTTAAAAGACAAGCTGCCGAACCACCATGTAATTGCGGCTGACTGTCCCTGTGCTGTCTATCCATTGTCAGGTTGTTTTGCCTGGCGCTACACGCCATGCTGTGTCATCGCTGGTAGAGCCTCAGATAAATACTGATAATCAGCAATAATTTGCGATACAGACGACAATGTATTGGACTACAGTTTAAGTACACACACGTTTTAAAAAAATGCCAGAACACCTTGAACGGATAGAGATAGGACGCTCATATTGACAGGACATCTGCAATAGTATGTTCTGCAGAAATGACTAGCTTTTCAGTCGCCTTGCTTCAGAATGTATCACGCGTTGCCTAGTAGGCACAGGGTCCGCCCTGGGCCCTGATAACTTGCTCCACGCGTTGCGACATCGACGCATATACGGCGCGAATGGCGTCCTGTGGTATAGCCACCCATGCTGCGTTCACCTGGTTCCAAAGTTCGTCTCTGGTGGTTGGCACTGGGTCTCAGCGCTGCACCCATTGTTTCACTACATTCCACAGATTGTCAACTGACGACAAGTATGGTGATCTGGCGGGCCAGGGCAAAACGCTGACATCCAGTGACTCCAACAAGGGACATGTTCTTGCAGCAACATGTAGTCGTGCGTAGTCTTGCTGTAAAATGGCGTCTTGGTTGTTGTGCAGAAAAGGTATGGCTGCAGGTCGCAGGATGTCATTCACATAAATCACACTGGTCGCAGTGCCCGGGAGATGTACCAACTGTCATTTGTGGTTGTATGCAGCAGCATCCCACACCATAAGGCCTTAAGTTAGGGATCTATGTCTAGCGTGAACGCAATCACTATGATGTCACTGCCTCTATCTGCGGCGAAACACAATGCAGCCTTATTTCCAAACAAAAAGCACCTTCCGAAAACACCATGTGATGTTATTCCTATTTGCAGTGACGTCGTTCCGTACACCAGTAACGCCTAGCATGTTCCTACACATTCATCAAAGGTAGGGAGAGAAGTAGACGACGCGCACTTAACCCATGCCATAATATACGACTAGGGACTGTCAGCCCTGATACTGTACGATGTGTTCCACTGTTCCACTGCTGCGACAGAGCACAGGAGGATGCAGGTCTATTGTGCCGTGCCATTCGTATGTGTCGATCTTCTCGGAGGTGGTTTGAATGGTGTGACCTGATCCATCTCGTCGTGTTCTGTGGCCTTCTGTGAACTATTCTACACACACCCGTTGCACTGCCGAAACATTTCGTCCCACAGGGCCACAGGGGCAGCAATTTCTCGAGTGTACGCACAACATTCTCTCAGGCCAATAATGCGCCCTCTTTCAAACTCATTGACCTGACGATACTGCTCGTGCCTACGTCTGCGAGGCATCCAGCACGTCCGCTCAAGTCACACTGATCCATCTACGATTTATAGCGACAGCAAGAAAAATTGTTCAGATGGCTCTAAGCACTATGGGACTTAACATCTGAGGTCATCAGTCCGCTTATTCACCTAAGGAAATCACACAAATCCATGCCCAAGGCAGGATTCGAACCTGTGACCGTAGCAGCAGGTTGGTTCCGGACTGAAGCGCCTAGAACGATGACTTACCGTCCGTTACTACGAACTGTGACCTCTCTGACAGGAAATCACAAATCTAGTCACATAACTGAGGCGATATTCCATAAGCACGCAATTTCACTACGAGTCGCTTGTGTGGTACAGTGTCAGAAGCCTTCCGGAAATCCAGAAATACGGAATCGATCTGAAATCCTTTGTCAATAGCACTCAACACTTCATGTGAATAAAGACCTAGTTGTGTTTAACAGGAACGATGTTTTCTAACCCATGCTGATTGTGTGTCAAAAAATGGTTCAAATGATTCTGAGCACTGTGGGACTTAACTTCTGCGGTCAACAGTCCCCTAGAACTTAGAACTACTTAAACCTAACTAACCTAAGGACATCACACACATCCATGCCCTAGGCAGGACTCGAACCTGCGACCGTAACGGTAGCGCGCTTCCAGACTGTAGTGCCTAGAACCGCTCGGCCACTCCGGCCGGCGACTGTGTGTCAATAGACCGTTTTCTTCAAGGTAATTCATAATGTTCGAACACAATATATGTTCTAAAATCCTGCTGCATATCGACGTTAACGATATGGGCGTGTAATTTATTGGATTACTCCTACCACCTTTCTTGAATATTGGTGTGACCTGTGCAACTTTCCAGTCTTTGGGTACGGACCTTTCGTCGAGTGAATGGTTGTATACGATTGTTAAGTATGGAGCTGATGCATCAGCATACTGCGAAAGGAACCTAATTGGTATACAGTCTGGACCAGAAGACTTGCTTTTATTAAGTGATTTAAGTTACTTCACTACTCCGAGAATATTTACGTTACTCATGTTGGCAGCTGTTCTCGATTCGAATTCTGGAATCTTTACTTTGTCTTCTTTCGTGAATGCATTTCGGAAGGCTGTGTTTAGTAACTCTGCTTTGGCAGCACTGTCTTCGATAGTATTTCCATTGCTATCGCGTATTGAAGGCTTTGATTGGATTGATTGGATTGTTTGGGGGGAAGAGACCAAACAGCGAGGTCATCGGTCTCATCGGATTAGGGAAGGACAGGGAAGAAAGTCGGCCGTGCCCTTTCAAATGAACCATCACGTTATTTTCCTGGAACGATTTAGTGAAATCACGGAAAACCTAAATCAGGATGGCCGGACACGGGATTGAACCGTCGTCCTCCCGAATGCGAGTCCAGTGTGCTAACCACTGCGGGAATTGATTGTTTCCTGCCGCTAACATACTTCACATACGACCAGAATCTCTTTGGATTTTCTAGCAGGTTTCGAGGCAAAGTTTCGTTGTGGAAACTTTTATAGGCATCTCGCATTGAAGTCCGCGCTAAATTTCGAGCTTCTGTAAAAGTACGCCAATCTTGGGGATTCTGCGTCTGTTTAAATCTGTCATGTTTGTTTCGTTGTTTCTGCAACAGTGTTCTAACCCGCTTAGTGTACCAAGGAGGATCAGCTCCGTCGTTTGTTAATTATTTTGTATAAATCTCTCAATTGCTGCCGATACTATTTCTTTGAATTTAACCCACTACTGGTCTACACTTATATTATTAATTTGGAATGAGTGGAGATTGTCTCTCAGGAAGGCGTCAAGTGAATTTTTATCTGCTTTTCTGAATAGGTACATTTCTCGCTTATTTTTCGAGGATTTGGGGATTACAATATTCAATCTCGCTACGACGACCCTGTGTTCACTAATCCCTGTTTTGATGGTGGTTGTTAACTCAGGATTATTTGTTGCTAAGATGTCAAGTGTGTTTTCACAACGGTTTACTATTCGCTTGGGATCATGAACTAACAGCTCGAAATGATTTTCAGAGAATGCGTTTAACACAATTTCGGATGATATTTTATGCGTACCTCCGGAATTGAACATGTATTTTCGCCAACACATCGAGGGTCAATTAAAGTCACCACCAACTACCATCGTATGAGTCGGGAACGTGTTTGAAATCAAACTCAAGTTTCCTTTGAACCTTTCAGCAACTGTATCATCTGAATTGGAAGGTCGGTAAAAGGATCAAATTATTATTTTATTCCGGTTGCCAACAATGACGTCTGCCCATGCTAACTCACAGGAAGTACCTACTTCAATTTCGCGACAAGTTAAACTACTTCTGACAGCAACAAACACGCCACCGCCAACCGTGTTTAGCCTATCCTTTCGGAACACTTTTAGGTACTTCCCAAAAAATTCGGCTGAGCTTATATCCGGCTTTAGTCAGCTTTCAGTGCCTATAACGATTTAAGCATCAATGCTTTCTATTAGCTCTTGTAGCTCAGGTACTTTCCCAATACAGCTACGACAATTTACAACTGTTGTACCAATGGTTCCTGTATCTACGTTCTTCCTGTGTTCAGCCTGCACCCTTTGTGACTGAGGCCTTTCTTGTGTTTTCCCGAGACCCTCTAACCTAAAAAGCCGCCCAGACCACGTCATACAGCCCCTGCTATCCGCGTAGCCGCCTTCTGCGTATAGTGGACACCTGACATATTCAGCGGAACCCGAAACCCAACCACCCTTTGGCGAAAATTGAGGAATCTGCAGCCTGCACGGTCGCAGAATCGTCTGAACCTCTGATTCAGACCCTCCACTCGGCTCTGTACCAGAGGTCCGCAATCTGTCCTGTGGACTATGCTGCAAATGGTCAGCTCTGCTTTCATCTTGCAAGAAAGGCTGGCAGCCTTTATCACTTCTGTTAGCCGCTCGAAACCAGAGAGAATCTCTTCTGATCCAAAGTGACACACATTATTGGTACCGACAAGAGCAACCACCTGCAGTTGGCTGCACGCTGTGCTCTTCATGGCATCCGGGAGGACCCTTTCCACATCTGGAATGACTACACCCGGTATGCACACGGAGTACATTTTGGTTTCCTTACCCTTCTTGTCAGACAAGTCCCTAAGGGGCCCCATAACGCGCCTAACGTTGGAGCTCCCAACTACCAATAATACCACCTTCTGCTATTGCCCGGATTTTGCAGGCTGAGTGGTTTCCTCTGAAACAGGATAGGCGACAGCCTCTGGCTCAGCGACAGTGTCAGCCACAGACAGCACCTGGAACCTGTCTGTCAGACAAACCGGGATGGCCTTACGTGCGGCCGCCTGGGAAGTCTTTCGCTGCCTGCTTCGCGCCAGGGCGACCTCCCACTCGAACACAGGTGAAGGGTCAGCCTCAGGGCGAGCAGTAACTGGGTTGGTCACCGGCGAGGACCGAGCAGAAATAGCAGGTAAGCAGTTATTAGCATCCCATGTAGACTATAAACTGACTTAGTTCCAGTAAGATAGACACAGAGGAATTACAGGTAACGTTTAAACATATTGTAAATCATGGTCTGGAGAACCATGTGCTTAGTATGTGGATTAAGGACGGAAACGACCCGCCATGGTTTAAAAAATCACTTCGGAAAATGTTGAATAAGCAAAGGCTGTCACACTCTCGGTTCAAAAGAGAACGCACAAATGGCGAAAGGCAAAGTTTAGTAAAGATTCGTACGAGGGTAATCCCAAAAGTAAGGTCTCCTACTTTTTTGTAAGTTCATAGACTGTTTTTTTCTACAGTGGCTTACAGAAGTTTACAGCTTGAACATTTAGCTATTTTTCGACGTAATCGCCATTTCTGTCGATGCATTTTTGTAAACGATGTGGCAGTTTTTGTATGCCCACGTCATTCCAAGCTCGCCGCCATGCTGTTCAGAAAGTTATGAATCTCTTCTTTCACCTCGTCGTCGGAGCTGATTCGCTTTCCGGCCAAATGTTCTTTTAACTTAGGGAACAAGTGACAATCACTGGGCACCAAGTCAGGACTATAGGATGGGTGGGTGACAATGTTCCACTGAAACTGTCGCAGGAGAGCAACAGTTTTCCGGGCGATGTGTGGGCTAGCGTTGTCATGGAGAATGTGTACGCCCTTACTCAACAATCCTCTTCTCCGGTTCTGAATTGCCCGTTTGAGTTATTTCAGCGTCTCACAGTACCTATCAGCGTTAATTGTGGTCCCAGTGGGCATAAAGTCGACCAACAATACCCCTTTCCGATCCCAAAAAACGGTTGTCATAATTTTACCGGCAGACGGTGTTTGTTTGAATTTCCGCGGCTTTGGCGAAAAAGGATGCCGCCACTGGGGTGATTGTTGCTTGGTCTCAGGTGCAAGGTGGTATGCTCAGGTGTCGTCACCCGTGACAGTTGAGTCCAGAAAGTTGTCCTGTTCGGCTGAAAGGCGGTGAAGGAATGCACGGGAAGCTTCAGCTTGTTGCCGCATGTGGTTCTCAGTCAGCATGCGTGGCACACATCTTCCGGTAGTTCAATGTTTCCGTTAATATTCTGTGAGCGGTGCTTCGAAAAACCTCAGGAACCAACGTGCAGAGATCACCCAGGGTG